>NW_016811454.1:2171157-2180094 GCF_001698545.2 Rhinopithecus bieti | reverse complement strand
TATATATATATATATAGAGAGAGAGAGAGAGAGAGAGAGAGAGAGAGAGAGAGACATTGCCATGGTATACAGTACACACAAAATTCACAATTTTTTGTCACAATGACATCTGCCATTCATATTTGCGTTTCTTCAATCCTTGCTAATCAAAATCAAGTGTTCCATAGTAGATTTGCTAATTACATATGTCGTTAAGTTACTACTTAACTCAAAAGTACTTCCTCAAAAGGCTGTGTTCAAAGTAGATAATGCCAAGCTTTGGAAGGTTGGAAGGTACTATATATTTATGGCTTGCACGTATCTACTAATTTGTCTCCTCTAATTTTACCTATTTCTGCTTGTCATCTTTATCACTTCTTTGTACTGTTTGAGAGTAATCCTTCCGGCTGGCACCTATACCAGTCTTCCTGTCTCCATTGCTTATGCCCTAGCTTCACGTCCGTTTCCTTTGAATCTAGTGATTTCCCAACCAGTAAAAGCCAATGGGGAGTGGTATGTATTTGTAGATACAGTTAAATTAATAAACCTATGTCTGAAAAGCTCAGAAACATATAGACAATGTATAGATTTCTGTTTGGGGGAAGTCTGCAGTTAATGGGTAGGAAAGGGGAATTAGTACAAGGTCTAACAAGAAATTAGAGGAATGCATCAAGCAGAATAGAAATAACTATGCATTTCCTTCTTTAACCTTTCCTAATCATTTCTTACCTTCTCCTTTTCCTTCTTTTGTTTTAAAACTTTTAATTCTAGACTACCAGAGATTTGCCAAAAGTGGTACAGTTTTGTATACTTTTACCCAACTCCCCTAATGTTAAAATAGTGCCTAACTATGGTACAAGGACCAAAACTAAGAAATTAACATGGTTACAAAACTATTAACTAACCTACAAACCTTATTTGAATTTCACCAGTTTTTCCATTAATGTCCTTTTCCTGTTTCAGGATCTAATCCAGGATACCACTTTGCATTATTTGTTATATCTCTTTGGTCTCCTATGCTATGTGACAGTTCCTCCTTTTTTCCTTGCTTTCATGACCTTGTTACTTTGGAATGTAGTAGTCAGGGACATTGTAAAATGTCCCTCAGTTTGGGGGTTTTTTTTTGGTCATGATTAGATTGAGGTTATGCATTTTTGGCTTGAATACTGCTGAAGTGATACACTCTTCTTAGGAAGTACATGATGTTGATATATCTTATAACTAGTGATGTTCATCTTGATCATTTCACTAAGCCATGCTGCTGGGTTTCTTCACTATAAAGTTTTTATTTTTCCCTTTGTAATTAATACATATCTTGGGGAAGATATTTTGAAACTATGCAAATATACTGTTTCTTCTCATACTTTCACCCACAACTTTTAGCATCTGTTAGTGGTTCTTGTCAGTAGCAATCATTACCATGGTGTTTCAATGGTGATTTCCTGTTGCACTAATTCCTTTTACATTAATTAATTGAAATTCTTCTCTAAGGAAGAGCTATACTTTCTCCCTCCACTAATGTCTTTATTCAATTATTTATGTCATTATAGATTCATAGATATTTATTTTATTCTAAGGGTTATAATCTAGACCTATCATTTATTTTGTTGCTCAGATTATTCAGTGTTGGCCACCAGGAGCATTTTCAGGATAACTCCTGTTCCTTTTTAATTTGTCCATACCTTTTGAATAAGTTTCTTATTTTTTGGCACTGTGAAATGCTGTCAGTTTACCTCATAGGTTCCCCGCCACAACCCAGGGATCAACCACTTCTCCAAGGAAGGCTGGTTCCTTTATTGTAGAAACCAAGATCTGAGCTCTAGGAGTACTCATTGCTTGAGTATCATTGTTTCTAGACTCTCTCAGGAAACAGAACCTGGAACGTTTACATGCATACATACATACATATATACATACATACATACATAGATCTAAACTATGTATACACATATCTGTATTACTTCTGAATCTGTATGCACATTAAAAATCTGTGAGTTTATACTGATACCTCCAATTCTAATCCAACACAACAGTATTCATTCTAGACTCTTCTTCCCTTTCTTTATTTGTAACTTTTTCTCCTATGGTGAGAAAACTGGCTCTGATTATCTGCAATATAATTATTTATTTGTTCAACCCTCATATATTCATAAAGTTTTTTCAGTATTGCTAATCCATACCCTAGTACTAACCAGAGTACAGTATTTATGTATGTTTCTTTTTGCCTTTAGCTTTGTGGTATTTTCTCAAAGTACTATTTTCTAATCATACTTAGCTCTTTTCTTTCTCAAGTCCTTCAGTGTGGTTATGTTAGTTATTTGTAATATCATTAGCTTTACTTGTTACAGTTTGTATTCCTGTTTGGGTTCCCTCCATATCTTGGTTGATTGTTTTAATGTACATATGGTGAAATTCACTCTGTTGTATACAGTTCTATGGGTTTTGACAAGTGCAAAGAGTCATGTATCCACAGTCATGATACAGAATAGTTCCATAACCCCAGATCTCCCCTTCATCCCCTGACAGTCACTGATCTGGTTTCCATCTCTGTGGTTTCATCTTCCCTGGTATGTAATGAATGGAACCAGGCAGTATATAGCCTTTTGGATCTGGCTTCTTTCGTTAGCAAAATGTACTTGGTGTTCATAGGTTGTGGTGTGAGTAGTATACTGCTGCGTGGATGTTTACTTCCTTCTTCTAACCTAATTTGTGGTTCTTGCCCTTGCATCTAATGTTTATATTTGTAAAATTACCCACTGGCTTGACGCTTGTTGGATTGCTCCTTGGGACTCTCAAACTGTGACTTGAAACTATGTTTTTTATCTCTCCTTAGCACAGTTTACCTCACTTCATCTTATTTACTGTAGTTACTTGCCATAACCATCAATCATTTTAACATTCCAAGGAGGGTTACAGCCAACTCTTAATTATTTTTGGTAAGTTTGACACAGAGAGAATGGATAATGGAAATCTTCACATAATCCGCAAGCCTTATAATAGCTACTTCTTCTTCCCTCAACTACTTAAAGGTAGCAAAATTGACTCATTTTAAGTTTTATATCCTTTCCCTTCCTTTACTCATCCTCTGGTAGAAGCACTAATGAGTCCTCAGGTGACCATAAAAATGGAAAGAGGAAAAGGGGAAGCACAGGCTGTGGGTAATCTACATAGGAGATAAAAAGCCTCTGAGTCACTGAGAATTGATGACACTCTAGTAAAATAGATCTGAGTAGGGATTTTGTGTCTTTGACTTATTTTTGATTCCTATATAGTGCTTGGTCCTTGTTGATTCAATGATGGACTTATGGCCAGTCCTAAAAATCCACCTAAAATAATATATTCCTACTCAGAAACTGCCAACCTCCTAGCTCTGTTGTCTTTCCTAGCTGTGTCTATGTGCTCTCCATGGCAAAGCATGAGGTTAATTTGTGGTACGGGGAGAATCTTAATTGCATTAACGCAGGCATTTGTAACTTAACATCCATGGATAGGTACACATAGTCTTTTGGGAATCTGGGAACTCTTAGAAATTATAAATAGAAATGTATACACATTTCCTGGGAGAGAGAACCATAGTTTCCATCAGAGTTCAAAAGTGTAAAGCAAACAAAATTAAGACCTTTGACCAGCAAGATCATCTATAGCACTCCTCTAATGCTGACATAGTAACCCTGAGAGCCCTCATACTCTGTTTCTTGGAGATCTTCCTTTGGACTTGAGAAACATTTACTATTCACTAGACTATAAATTCCTTAAGAGAAAATATTGAACTTTTTTTTTTTTTATCTCCAGCACCTCACATTAGAGCCTGACATTTAATAGGTATTTGAAAAATACTTCCTGAATTAATTTGATATTTTTAGGCTGATAGGATTTCTTAGTCTACTGATATAATAAGAAATGTGATTAGCTTATGTTGTTTGTGAGATACATAATTTAGTTTGCAGAAATCCACAAAGCTTTGTCATATATTAGTTAATTAGCTAATAAATCACCAAATTCAAGTGAGTTTATGCAGTACTTTTTTTCTAGTACTTTTTATACTCACGCCACATGCCTTTCTTTCCTAAATCCCTGTAAAACATAGAAATATATCGTCCCTTCTCTTGCTACCTGATAGAGGGAGAGTTGGACTGATTTTTAAAAGATCAATATGCAGTATGAAATCTTAACAAAAATGTTTTAATTTAGTGTTTTAAACTTTGGTACATAGTCTAAACTGCAAAACTGTGTTATTATTTAGAATGGACATGTTCTAGCTTGGTTAATTTATAAATTCCTATAGAGGACTTTCTGGAAAAACACTGATAATCCATATGTTCAGTATTCTAAAAAACATACATACGTAGCCTGAGTTTTGGAAGCCTGGTGTGATTCTGCTTCATCTACCAAGTGCTACCCAATGACTCTCGCCATGCTAATCTCTCTTTTACATCAGATAATGATACCATTGAAAGGTAGCACACCCCCTTTGTCTGTGTCAGTTCTGAGCCTTCTGATTCAACATTAGCTGAGGCCTAAGCCAGTAGCTACCAGTCAGTGAAAAGCTCAATGAGGTATACTTATTTAAGGAAGCTACATTAATTAAAATGCATATATTTGTACATCTAAATATATAGGTATTTCAGTATACCAATATTTTGCAAACTAGCATCCCACAGCCTGAATTTGACCCATGTAGACCTTATTTGGAAGCCACAGACTATTAATTTTTTTAAAAATCTGAGCCAATATTTAAAAATCAAGGTATGTCACAAAAGCAAATTTTAATTTCAAAATATTTTAGTAGAAATCACTGGCCTATGTTTAAAACTTTCTCTATAAATTTAAGTTTCATGATAGGCTTTTATATTTTCTAAAAATTTCATTTAGAACTCTATATCTGCAATTCTGCAATATTACAAAGTCTGAAATCATGTTTTGTCTTTCACCTGTGAAAATGTTACTGTTAATCCACATATGGTCAACAAAACTGGCATTGAGCTGTTTTTCTGGGAGAAGTGATGGATTCATGCTGCTCCATCCACATATTCTTGACAAGTGCCCTTTTGACCACTGGCATGTATTTGTAAACTGTCTGGGGTTGGGAGGAGAGCCTGTGGTTATGGAAAAGATCCAAGTTAACTGGCCCACACAGGGGAGCCAACCCATGACCTTGACCCCATTACCACAGTGTTCTAACCAATTGAGCTAAATAATTGAGTAATTGTTTCTTAGCAATCTGATCAAATCAGATGGCTTATAATAAGACTCTGTCTGTGGACAAGGGTGAGGATGTCAGTGAACAGGGAGCTTAGGATAATGGGAAAGTTATCCAGTCCGCAGGTTGGTTGGCATGTTATATTTGGCCAAATAGTCACTAAATTGGACTTTGTCATTTTGGCTAATTGCGTTTCTGAGCAATGAGAACTTACCAAAAAAAATGAAACTTTAAGTAGAGTTTTTTTTTTTAAGGATTCAAATTTTCAGTTCATAATTGACAACATATGTACAAACACTTGGGGCACCGAGCAGGATGGAAAGCACTTTGTGCTGAGTTGAGGGGTTCAGGTCCCTGTTTGATCCCAGTTACTTAGTGTGATAGTGTGATGTTAGGTAGGTCACTTGACTTTCTGAGCTTTGGGAGGGATTAGATGAACATGCTCTCACAGATTCCCCTAGCCCTAAGAAACTACCTATTAATTTTAAACCAATAAAATATTTTGCAACAAATCTCTTTATAACTAAAATGAAAATGGAATATTTTCACAGAGGTAGATAATTAAACAATATTTCAAAAGTGTTTATTGAACAAACTTATTTTTGAAATTTATTGGTGCTTGCATAAAGTCAGTCAGTATATAATATACATATTTCACACAGAAATCCAATACATATATAAATACATAGACCATAGTTCTATGTACTACGTGATTGGTTCTTCATGGCATTTTATATTTCAGAACACTTACGAATCCCCTTGAAAATGTTGCCTTCTTAAATAATCATTGTTTTAGATGCAAGACATTAATGAAATTGCTTTGGAATTACTATTCATGAATCTTCTGATTTGGGTCCATTAATATGATGTTTGTAGAACTACCTCTCCTCCAACTTGCTAAGTTAGTTTAGATTAAATAATGTAAGCTCAGGCTTTCCTTAACAAATTGTTCATTTTTCTGGTTCTTCTTTCTTTTCTTTCTTACTAATGCACTCAAATATTACTTTTATAGAACTGAGATAATGGTTGGATTTATTGTTCTTTTATCCAAAGTGATTCTTCCATCACTGGATTGACTGGATTAGTGAGCATGTGGAGCTCAGTGGGATGGGTCCTGGAGAGTGTTCGGGTTGGTGTAAAATGAATGACAACAGCTTAGTCACACTTGAAAAAATATATTGGCTTGAGTTTCCAAATAACCTTCCAAAATGAAAAGCACAAATACCGTGGGTTTCTACAGAATCAAATATGACTGTAATGTTTGTAAAAAGGATTGGTTATTGGAAGTCACTTCAATATTAGGTGGTGAAGTTTAGAAATACTAAAAATGGGGAGACCAGAAGCATTAAATCCAAAGCCAAATACAGGTTGCAGATGCTTTGGGCAATGGTTGCCATTCCAGCCATCATCTGAGTGATGCTGCTGGTGTTCCCTGCACCTTCCTCAGCCATTCAGAAACACAGGCTGCCAGTTTTTATGCATTGTGACAGATTATGAGACACCTCTGTCATCTGGATAAACGTGTAGCTGGGCAGAAGTGAAGTTTTCAATATCAGTTCTTTTTGTGATATAATCCAAAATGTATCTCATTTTTAAAAAGAGCCCCAGAGATGAGGAAACACTCTCTGGTAAATTTACTTGATTGAGAATCACCCACATTTCTTTTAAAGGTATGCTCACCAGAGACCCCATCTGAAATGTTCCACTCAGAGGCTCAGACCTCTGGTTGATTTAATTATGTGCTTCCTAGGATTGTGCATTTAATTACATATACAGAACAATTCCTAGCACCAGTTTCTTTTGTTATTCTGTGAGAACACTGGCAGCCATTTTGAACTGTAGAAGAGTATTCTGCATCTGCAGAAATTACTCATCTGTGGTATTGAAGAAAGGAAAAATTAACCATTGGTACAGGAAAGGGAGGAAGAATAAAATATACTTACATAGCAGAATAGTAGTTTCACAGTCTAGTAGACAAGCAAATAGGAGGCTGATGCTGTGGACAGACTATAAATCAATTTCTGATTTCTTTGGTCAAACTGTAAATCATCACTATGTGCTAAGCTACTATGCATTTCCAGGTGAGAGTATACAATACTTTTGTGATTATGTGTTATTTGTAATAGCTCTTTCTGAATTACAGGTGATTAGAAAACCCTGTTAGAAATCAAGTTGTTGTTGTTTAATTCTGGATATATTTGCTTTAGTGATATCACACTGCTGGAGAATGGAATTGTATCTACTTTTATAATACTATATTAAAATCCCATGGGAAATCTATTTCTATGAAAAAAAAATGTTATCTTTTGTTCAGGCTCCTCTGGATAAAGGGGAATTGTTGTTAGTCACAATGGCCCTGAAATGACTGTCCCATCACACTAGGTCAGCTCTTTCCAGATAAGGCACTATGGGTCCTGGAGGGTGCCTACAGTATTCATGATGTGGTTCAATGAATAGATAACAACTATACTTAAAGTAATGAATTACTCCTCATTTTGCAATTGGTAACTCTGTCTTACTCATAGATCCCAAATTTCTAAACTAAGGAAAGAGGGGGCAGTTCTAAACTTTTAAGAAATGAATGGAGATCCTTGCAGGCAACATTAGTTTAACAAATTTCATGGAGACTTATGACTTGTCAGCCATAGAAGAGTCAACGTAGTGTTATGTAGAATTTCATTTGAGACATTCAGGATATGCATTTTTTTTTTCTAAGTTTATTGGTAGTTGAGAATCAGTTCCATTTTATGGCCTACTTTTAAGGTACTTACAGAATAAAAAGAGATATTAGTTAACTTTAAATCTAACATCAAAATATTAAAATCTGATCCCTTGCCTTACAAACTAAGTTAGGGCTCATATTTTCCAATTACCTCTTTCTTCAAAAGAACTCTTCTATGAAAGAGTACATACAGATGGAGGTATTATTAGTAGTATTTTATTATTATTTTTTGAGATGAGGTTTCACTCTTGTCACCCAGGCTGGAGTGCAATGACACTATCTCGGTTCACTGCAACCTCCGCCTCCCAGGCTCAAGCTCTTTCTTCTGCCTCAGCCTCCCAAGTAGCTGGGATTATGGCACATGCCACCATGCCCAGCTAATTTTTGTATTTTTAGTAGAAACAGGGTTTCACCATGTTGGCCAAGCTGGTCTCGAACTCCTGACCTCAGGTGATCCCCACGCCTCGGCCTCCCAAAGTGCTGGAATTATAGGCATGAGCCACAGTGACTGACCTATTATTTAAAATTCTCTTAATGGTAGGATGCAATCTAATGTCAAAGATGTGGAGCGTCAAAACTTTAGAGAGCAAAGCAACAACTTCACACATATATTTATTTGATACTTTAGATTAAGGAGGCCATAATTTATGAAATTCTGTAATGAAAGGTCTAAGTATGAGATAGACATCATGTTTTTTATAGAAGACATCTTGCAGATTAATCATCTTTAATGATGGCTTTGGATTTAAATTTCATTCTAGGAATAAATTTGAGTTCTGTTGAATTGAGACATCTCAGAAATTAGCCCCCAACAATTTCCCTTATTCAAAATTGCTTTTACATTTATGGAAAACAAAACAAACTTTTTAAAAACCAAAGTTGAGAGCTTTCACCTTTTAATAACAGTTTCAAACTTAATATAGTTTATTAAGAATTAATGTAATAACTCTTTTTTTATTGTTTAAGCCTCTCTTACAAGGTCTACCGTGCATTAATTATTTTTCTTCTTTTGTATTTATACAATAAATGCTTGACA
>NW_016811454.1:2136909-2170729 GCF_001698545.2 Rhinopithecus bieti | reverse complement strand
AAAAAAAAAAAAAAAAAAAAAAAAAAAAAATTCATTTCTTCATATCGTCCATTTGTTCTTCGTGCGCATACCAAGGCAGACACCATGATCTATTTGTTCTGATCATGGAATATATACAAATTGCCTGTGTGTCACTTTATGCTGTGGAATGTAAGTTGTATTTGATGTTTTATTTCGAGACTACAGATGAGGCCTCCAGCTCCCACAGAATTTTTAGTTAGCCTTTGTTGGATTTATTTTCTTTGACATTAGTCAGTTTTTTCCTTTCTGGGCAATTTGCTGAGATGACCCCATTTGCCTGTGAATGGTAACTTCAGAGCTGTTTCCTGTGGGGACCATTTCCTTCTGCAGGATGAATCTGTGGCCAGTGTGGAGCAAGCCCGGGCCAACTGGGCCTGGGAAGGGCAAGTCAAACGGGCAACCTCCCACAGTTGATAGAAAGTTTAGCAGTGAAGTATGGTTTGGTCTTGAAACACTCTTTCCTTTCCTAGTTTTTGGGTTTCCGGGGCAAAGGAGGTAGAGAAAAGGGAAGGAAAGAGGAAGAAAGGGATGTTGTGGGTGCACAAATGCAAAGGCAGTATCTGGCTGTTGACTGAAGTCTGAATTCCAGTGAAGTGATGTATTTGAGTCAGTGTTGGGGTTTTATGCACAGGCCATCAGTTGTGTCTATTTACTCAACCAGCCTTCAGAACAGCCCGAAGATCCACTTAAAAATAATAATCATAAAATGAAGAAGACATACATTCTACTGCTTTGAAATAAGTAAACATTTAACAAAAGGAAAAGCTTTTTTAACTATTAAGAAAACATAAGAAATGCAAAAAGATCTGTTTCTGTAATGCTCCTGTTAAGTGTCTTTACCAGAAATCGTAAGCATTTCATCTGAGTCACTAAGGCTCTTGACTACCATGTTTTGAAGCCAGTGAAAGTGTATGAAAGCAATTAATCAAAGTTCACTGTGCTCCTGAAGAGTATTTCTTCTTCTGGAAAGCAGAGGGGTAGAATAACTTAAAACTCAGTGACAGTTAATAAGCTTTTTAAGAGTCCCTGTGTGGATCTGAAAATCATACCTTATTAGAATCTTTATCTTTCTTGCCCACTCATTCATGCTTATTTTTATTTAAATTTAATTTCTGGCCTTTTTTCCATAAGTTTCCCCCTTTTTCCACCCTAACAGAGTGCTGCTTTAATAATCTCAGAGCACAGTTTTTATTTGCTACAAAAAGCTCAGCAAAAGCAATATCCAGTGTCTAACAAATCTCTTAACTATTCTTACAAAATGTCCATTCAGAGACTCTCTGTTTTGTTTGTTTGGTTTTAAAATATTAGTTTTGGTAATATGTGTTTTACTTTACTTTCTGGACCCTCTAGAATTATTTTTAACGTATCTGGTATTTCTAAATCCATTGCATTTCCTAGCCCCTCGGTATGGGGAAAGCAAATTAGCTCAAGGATTCCCAGCAGCTGAATTTAGCTAGAGAGCTGCTTAAGGCTCTCCCCAGCAGATGTTTTATCCACTTAGAAATCGTAGAATGTTATAGGACCTCCCTGCTTTTAATCCTAAAACAAACATCAACATATTTGAGATCTGAAGATTCCCTGATTCAGAATGAAAAACTGCCATGACCACCAATTTCAGAGCCACATTCTAGGAATGAGTGACAACCCAGAGAAAAGTAGCTGCCAAAGCTTGGCTGGATAAAAAGGTTGGCCTTAAAGGGGGTAGCAGATACAGATATCAGTGGGATTAACAGGTTTGTTGTTTTCATATAGCTTGTCATCATCTTGGAAACATATAAACATACCCAGGATAAATGTCTAAACAACATATCAAAATTTAAAACTTTAATTAGAAAACTTAATTTCAGGGTTTCAACTGCCTGACCCAGTTAGGATTAATTAGGAAGATTTTTAATATTGAGTTTGTCTTTCATTATCAAAGCATCAGCTCACTCAGTCTCTACTTGTGTACACATTCTACAAGGCAAATCCCTATCTACTTTTGCATGCCATGGAATGGATTTAAAAAACACAGCCCTACTGTTGTGAAAAGCATCCTGGGTTTTGTAGCGCTTTGCCTCCCTCCTTAAAAGCTACAGGCTTAGCCAAGGCAGTGTGGGGGACCAGGAATAGAATTAGAATATCTTTCCTTCTTCATCAAGATTGATTTGCAACAAACACAAATCTATTTATTATTCTATCAATAATATTAACATGAAAGTGAGTAATGCCCTTAGGGACCCTCAAAAGGGGGTTGGGATGGGAACTCTAATTGGTCAATTTTCACTGAATTTTTATCAGACCCATTAACTCTCAAGTACATGGAACCATGTGAGATAAACAAGAAAAGACCTTTGTGACACAAAACCATATGAGATTACAATACATGGAAGTTAATTTCATCAGCATATGTATATGCTAATTCAGAACCCAATTTAGAATACATCCGACAACAGAAACCTTTTATAGGGTGGATTTCAGAATCAACTATGGAAATAATAGTAAAGGGCCTATGAACTTCTCTGCCCCTATATTTTGCTTGAACTATTTCAAACTGTGTAATTTATAAAATGGTAAGGAGCTATCATGCCTAGTTTGTAAGACAGCTAGTTACAGAGTGGACAAACCATTATCCAAGTCCAGAAAATACTATGACTGTGAAGTTTGTAAGTTTTCACGTGTGACATTGTTCCATAGATGTCAGACTTTAATATTAGCGATGACTAGATGTTGTAGCTTTTTCCAAATGCATCACTGACACCCAAAGACTTTTCCTGATTGGAGAAGGAGCTATACAGACTTTGTTTCAAACTTTTCAGCTCTCTTTGGATTCATAGCTAAGCAGCTATTTGGAACAAGAGTGAATGAACTTTTCCCTTGCCTGACTTTTTAGTTCTCACAGGACACTGCTCAGGATCACTTTTGTATAGTGTGTGGACTAAGAGGATGTAGAAGGGTCGGTGGTAATACCTGCATAAACTGCACAGTGAGATGTGGGAGGAAAGTTGTAGATAGAATGTAGCCTCTTTAAGAAGTGAATTAAATGAGAGGGTAGACGGGAAAAATGCCAGAGGTCAAGCTGTACATATTGTAAACTTGAATCATTCATCAGCGTATGCATGGGAGTCTAGGAGGAATTTGAATGCCATCATTACTTAGAAAAGCCAAGGAAAGAAATAGAAGAAAATATTTGCTGAGAAACTAGAAGAAAACTATTAAGAATAATGTTAAAATCTTTATTATATAGAAAACAATAGGCTTCTAGGGACTTAGTTTAATCGAGGGGTTAGATATTTACCTGACGATTCATGTTGTTAATGGTTCAATTCCGTGTGCATAGGTTATTGTGATATGTAGTGGCTGCTCAGTAATGAATAAATGGATGAATGAATGAATGAATGAACCATTATCAAATTCCACTTTTCCAGATGGTTGTTCACAACCTCCCTACCTAGACAATATAACAACATTAGGGAGGTCTGCGTGGGGCGTTTTTCTATAACCCTCTCTGAGGTTCTTGTCTACCTTGTGTAATTTGATCTTTGATTTCTTAAATTCTAAGAGATCTCATTTTATGGATAGAAACCATTTTTCTTATACATGCTGCATCACATTAACTGATACATTAATTGCCCTGGAATTCCTTTACTTCCCCTTTACCCACACCATAAACAAGCTAGTTTCCTCACCCAGGCTGCTGCCCTTTCTGAGTCTCCTTCCATCTAAGGCTAGTATCTCCAGAGACGCTATCTCTATCCTCCTTCCTTATCAAGAACTTTCATCTCCTATGCCAATGTTCATAGCAGCCTTATTCACAATAGCCAAAAGGTGGAGACAACCCCAAATGTCCATCAGTGGATGAGTGGATAAACAAAATGGGGTTATGTACATGCAATGGAATATTATTCAGCCTTAAAAGGGAATGAAATTGTGACACATGCAACAGAGATGAGTCCTGAAGACCTTCTACTAGGTGAAATAAGCCAGAGACAAATGAATAAATTTTCTGTGATTCCACTTATATGAATTTCACATAGAATAGTCAAATGTATAGAGACGTAAAGTCGAATGGCAGTTACCAGGCGCTAGAGGAAGGAGTGGGGAGTTACTGTAGAGTGGGTACGCAGTTTCCATTTGAGATCATGAAAAATTCTGGACATGAATAGTGTGATGGTTTCTCAATGTGAGTGTGCTTAATACCACTGTAAGTGTACACTGAAAAATGGCTAAAATAGCAAATTTTATGTTATGTATATTTTACCTTAATAAAGAGGGAAAAGAACTTTCTTCTTCTCTGTCCTCCATCTCCAAATTCTCAGTCTCTTTTCCTGTCAGCAACTGAAATGTTCTGTGGTATAACCCAAATTGAAAACCTCCTTCTTCAGCAGCACTCAACTGCACCTGCAGCTACCTCTGTCCCAGCCAACCATCACCCAGTCTGTAATGCTTGTACAGACACTTATACTTACCCACTATTCACTCTTCAGATCATGCCTACATGACTTCTGCTCACATTACTCCGCTGACCCTTGCCAAGGCTATGAATGACTTTATGTTGCCAAATCTAATGAACCCTTTTCAGTCCTCACCTCGTTGGGCATCTCAGCAGCATTCCCATCTGTTGACCTTGTCTGTCTTCTTGCAGCACTCTTTAAACTCTTTTGCAACCAGCCACATTCTCTTGATTTTCATTCAGCTCTCTTGCTGGTCTTTCTCTGTCTCTGTTGTCCAACTGCCTCTCCCCCCACCCCCACTCCTGTCTCTGACCTTGAAGTGTTACAGTGTCTCAGGACTTAGGCCTGAGCTAATCTACTGGAATTTCCCAAAGATATATTACAATAATAATCATGTTTAAAATTGAATTTTTTGATACCTCTTCATTGACTCACCATTTCCAAATCACTATCTTCTCTTCTCAATGGCCATTTCTCTAGTCCAAGTCACTGTCATCTTTCACTCACTCCTGCAGGAGTCTCCCCAGTCAGTTAAATCACTGGTTTTAGTTATGTTACTGCTTTTACTTTCTGCTTTCTATTTCAGCACCAGGATGGTCTTTTTAAAATATTCATCACGTTGTATGATGAATACAAGTGTTCAACACTTGGTTCCTCTGCCGTTTCTCCTCCACTAAATCTATCTCCTAGTTTCCCCACCTAGCTTATCTGTGCCTTGAATGACTAAGAAATTACTCCCATCACTCTTAGATTAAACCACAAGCTTCTCTCACACCTGTGCCCATTCACTTTTCCATCTGCATCCTGACGGAGTTTCATCTCCCAGGCTCTGGCCTTCTTTTACTGCTTTGAATACACCAAGCCTTCCCCACACATGTCCTTTGCATGTGCTGTTTCCTTCACCCTCAAGACTTTTCTCCCACTCTTTGCTTGTCTGGAACTTCTCACTCTTATATTCTCAGCTTAAATCTATGTTTTCACTGAGGCATTTCCCAATCAGTCACTTCCCTATTATTGTCTCTTCTGACATCCTTTACAGCACTTATCACAACTAACAATTACAGATTTATACTTGTTTGGTAACTGTCTCCTCTGTTAGAATGTAAATTTCATGAGGATATTGTGTAGTTTTGTATGCCAACATAATATTAACCTATATCAATTGCTTATAATTTCTAACAGCTAGTAGATACCTAATAAATATTTTTTGAAAGAAAGAAAGAGAGAGAGAGAGTAAGGAAAGAAGAAAGATTTTCCATGAATCTGTTTCATATGACCTCTATAGAAATGAACAGAGAAATGGACAGGTGTTTTAAGCAAACTTGTAATTCATGAACATCTAAATTTACATAAAGGATATGTTGAAAGGTGATTTTTCCACTTTACAAAAAAGATCCATCATAAGATTCTTTAAACAGCCTTCCCAGGTACATGTAAAATAAGATTTTATTGATTAAAACCATATGTTTGCACAGAATTTTTTAGGAAAATATCTTTTATATAAAGTAAGGTTGACCTCTAAGCAATTTCCTTAAGGCACCTAGCCCAGAATTGCCAACTCTCAAATTTCTAAGGTAACAGATCATGGGAGGCCTGGAATGCAGTGCATATTTGAAACTCTAGAATATAAAGTAGTAATTTTAGCCATTCAGGGTTCGTGACTTTTCTCACAAAAATAGCTAATGGAAGATAAACCTCCTCAACTCCTCTTTCTATATCTCAGTAAAAGTAAGAGTGGCTGTGAAATGATCCCCACAAAGGCTGCTACAGAAAGGAAAACAAAGGCTTGGAAAGTCACCAAATCGAGTCTTTCCCCCTCACTCTCTCCTCCCCTCCTTTACTGGCACTACTGATAATTAAGTTGTCTTATTGAAAATGAAAAGAATTCAGTGTGTTAATAAATAAAATGCAATTAACTTCTCTGGGTCTCAATTTCCTCATCTTAACAATGTGGGAGTTTTTTTTTGTTGTTGTTGTTTTTAAGATTATTGTTTTATAATGCTGTTCTCGAGCCTACCCAAACTTTACAAAATAAGGTAATTTGTAATCATTTTCTCTGGCTAATAAAATAAATTTCACAGCTATTTCTGCCCTTCTTATTGGAAACTTTAATCAAGGATCATGAACTTTAAATCGAAGCATTTATAATATTTGTAGAATTGCTTGATTTGACTGTTATTGGCGGTTCTTGCTAAGAAGAAAATACTTTGCAGAATTCACTTAGAACTAACACTTTTTTTTTTCATACCAAACATATTCCACTGTGAGGGAAGCATAATGCACTACTGCTGAACTGTAGTACAAGTGAAATATTTTAGCTACCAGAAACAAAAATAATTTATTGGGTGTGGTAATAAAGATCAAGGTAGGCTAGGAAATGGTTAGTTTTACGTTCCCAAAACAAGACTGCTTTTACCTCAGAAATCCCAAAACCTGCAAATATAGCAGAAATAATATGGGACATTGAAAAAAAAAAAAAAGAAAAAAGAAAACGCCTAATACCTGTAAAGATTTTGGCAAAATGTTTTGCCCTCATCAACCTCCTGAAGTGTTATTTCTACCCTGACTCACCACCATATTGAATATTTTGCCCAAACATTACTATATTTAATGACATTTTAAGCAAAAGTTATTTATCTCAAGTGATGTATTGAGCTATTAACTTCTCACATAAACATACTTACAGTAATCATGTTGACCCCTAAGACTCTTCTACATGGGTCTGGAATGCTAAAGAGTGTATTCATGAAAACATTATTTAGCTATCTCCTGCTCTGTAGGTTAAAGAGAGGTTTTGAATGTACCGAGCAAATCTGAATTATATTTGAAAGTTAATGTTCTGGCCCGGCACAGTGGCTCATACCTGTAATCCCAACACTTCGGGAGGCCGAGGCGGGCGGGTCACCTGAGGTCAGGAGTTCAAGACTAGCCTGGCCAACATGGTGAAACCCCGTCTCTATTAAAAATACAAAAAAATTAGCCAGGCATGGTGATGGGCACCTGTAATCTCAGCTACTTGGGAGGCTGAGGCAGGAGAATCGCTTGAACCCAAGAGGAGGAGGTTGCAGTGCAGTGAGCCGAGATTGCGCCACTGCACTCCAGCCTCAGTAACAAAAGTGAAACAAAGTCTCAACAAAAAAGAAAGAAAGAAAGAAAGTTAATGTTCTTATGTTTTTGTTTGTATTTTTTCTCTTTTCCCTACATCTGTAAATGATACATGGATATTTTTTCAGTGAAAAGAAAAGGAATAAATTCAGAAAGGGAAACAGGAAAGAGACAAAAGGACAAAAAACCAGACTGGGGGATGATAGCATTAAAGCTGACAGTTGGTTCACCAGAGTCCCAAGACTAGACTGGCTACAACCAAAAAACTACAGTAGGAGTAGAGAGAGATGGAGAAATGGCAATGGAGGGAGAAAGTTCAGGAAAAAATATTTGCTGATTGAAATTGTAAGTTGAGAAACGTGCAGAAGACTAGAAGAGTCTTCTAGGGAAGGCAGGGCCATAGCACAATTATCAATATGAGCAATGCCACCTTCCAGGTGTGATACTCAGAGCTCCCACTTGACTACACCCTCTGCTATGAGTCAAATCACAGTCTAGGAAGCTACAAATAGATGCCCATTGCTATGGGATTCTGAAGAAGACAGAAACATGCGCTTGTTTTGTGATTCTTCTATTATTCTGGTTGCTTGAAGTACAGGACTTTCTTCAAAATTTATACGTCAGATCCTCAAGTGAGGAGACTCTGATTCTGTGTGTGTGTGCTGGGGCAGGGTTGGGGGTATTAGGCCAGCCCAAGCATGTATAATTTGAAAAAAACTAAGAATCGCTGGGCATGCCTATAATGGCTCATGCCTATAATCCCAGCACTTTGGGAGGCCAAGGTGGGCGGATCACCTGAGGTCAGGAGTTCAAGACCAGCCTGGCC
Organism: Rhinopithecus bieti; assembly: GCF_001698545.2. Lineage (NCBI taxonomy): Eukaryota > Metazoa > Chordata > Mammalia > Primates > Cercopithecidae > Rhinopithecus > Rhinopithecus bieti. The sequence continues at coordinate 2,162,344 of NW_016811454.1, read as the reverse complement.
AACATGGTGAAATCACGTCTCTACTAAAAATACAAAACATTAGCTAGGCGTGGTGGTGCATGTCTGTAATCCCAGCTACTCGAGAGACTGAGGCAGGAGAATTGCTTGAACCCGGGAGGCAGAGGTTGCAGTGAGCTGAGATCACGCCATTGCACTCCAGCCTGGGCAACAAGAGTGAAACTCCATCTCAAAAGAACAAAAACAAACAAAAATCTAGGAATTGCCCCAAGTTTTTTTGGGGGCAGGGGGGTAGTTTGTTTGTTTGTTTTGTTTTTTGAGACAGAGTATCACTATGTCACCCAGGCAGGGCTGCAGTGGCACCATCTCGGCTCACTGCAACCTCTGCCTCCCGGGTTCAAGTGATTATCCTGCCTCAGCCTTCCGAGTAACTGGGACTACAGGCATGCACCACCACACCCGGCTAATTTTTATATTTTTAGTAGAGACAGGGTTTCACTGTGTTGGCCAGGCTGGTCTTGAACTCCGGACCTCAGGTGATCCACCTACCTTGTCCTCCCAAAGTGCTGGAATTACAGGCATGAGCCACCGCACCTGGCCTCCCCAGGTTATTTAGATAGATAGACAGAAAGATAGGATTGGAACTATGCACATACACACTTATACACAAACATGCACATGCAGTTAAAATTGCTGCTACTTAATAAAAAGCAAATAATAAATGGGATTAACATAGATTTAAGAAGAATATTTACCTTAACTAAAGATCATGCATAACTGAGTGACTTTTTCTCCTGGTTATTAATAGAGCACCAGGTCATTTTCTTTTTCATGTTTGTTGGTAACAAGACCATAAGAGATTACATCTGGAGAAAATGTCTACTGGGAAAAATGCCTGTTATATAAGAATATGTCCTAGAAATAATTCAATTGTGTCTTTTGTTTTTTGAGATGGAGTCTTGCTCTGTCACCAGGCTGGAGTGCAGTGGTGTGATCTGGGCTCGCTCTAACCTCTGCCACCTCCCAGGTTCAAACGATTCTCCAGCCTCAGCCTCCCAAGTAGCTGGGATTACAGGCGTGTGCCACCACGCCCAGCTAATTTTCATATTTTCAGTAGAGATGGGGTTTCACCATCAGCCAGGATGGTTTCTATCTCTTGACCTTGTGATCTGCCTGCCTTGGTCTCCCAAAGTGCTGGGATTACAGGTGTGAGACACTGTGCCCAGCCGTGTCTTTTTTATTTCAAATGTGCAGTTTTCATTTTCCTAAAAGTACTAAAATATATGGTGTTTTGTAAAGCATCATAATTGCCACTGTGCCCATTTAACTATATACGTCCCAGGCACTCAGGAATGCTCAGAACATACTAACCCAAAGAAACCTCCCTTTCTGCGGAATTGTATTATATTTTCATTGTGTTCCAGAGCTGACTCAGGAAGCTGGGGCTTCATTAGAGAGTGACTGTGCATGAACGAAAGCGTACAGGCAGAGATCGGGTTCTAATCTCAGCCCTTCCCCGACTCTGTTGGGAGATCTTGGTCAAGGTTCAACACCTCTCAGAGCTTTTGGTTCTTCACTGGTAAAATGAGAGCACTGAGCGAGGTGTTCAGTAAGGCCTTTCGTGGCACTGTTGTATAATTCCAGGAGTTTACCTTTAAGTGCCAATGACACTGGAGCTCGGGAAGCCTGCTTAGGAGATTGATCAGTTTTTATTTATATATTAATGATAATTCTTTAGTTTCTCACTCTCTATTGCATTAATAGGTCATCATAATTAGTCTTGAATGTTTGTCTATCTAAATAATAAGGAAAATTTTCAAATTATGTGTGCTTAGGCTGCCCCTTCTCCCTTACCTTTTGTTGACACATACAAAGGGAATCAGAATCTCATCACAGGAGGACCTGACATACACATTTTAAAGAAAGTCCTGGCCAGGTACAGTAGCTTACTTCTATAATCACAGCACTTTGGGAGGCTGAGGTGGGCATATCACTTAGGGCCAGAAGTTCGAGACCAGTCTCACCAACATGGTGAAACCCTGTCTCTACTAAAAATACAAAAATTAGCTGGGCATGGTGGTGTGCACCTGTAATCCCAGCTACTCAGGAGGCTGAGGCACGAGAATCGCTTGAACCCCGGGTGGCGGAGATTTCAGTGAACCAAGATCATGCCACTATACCCCAGTCTAGGTGACAGGGCGAGACTCTGTCTCAAAAAAAAAAAAGAAAGAAAGAAAGAAAGAAAGTCCTACCTCTAAGCAAGCTGAATCATAGAAGAATCACAAAACAAGCTGATGTTTCTATCTTTCTCAGACTTCCGTAAAAGCACATGATATTGTGCATGATGCATGATAAATATGAGTGAAAAGAAGGAAGGAAAGAAGGAAAGAAAGAAGACAGAAAAGGGGAATTTCATAATGGCATTATTTTCTGCTTTCATTCTCTTCTTTTAGTTCCGTTTTATGCAAAATGATCTTGACTTCCTTCGAATAAAGAAGTATGACTCAATGAGCTCATTCCATAAATATCTTAGCTTTACCGCAAACACAATGTGATTATTGTTAACAACCTTCTCCTTCATGTTTCACTAGATTTGGAAAGAAGAAAGAGAATAAGGGTGGAAAGGCTGAGCAGAAAGGTGCTCTGAAGCATGGCGGCCTGAGAGAAGAAGAGCTGGAGAAAATGAAAGAAGAGCGTGAAAGGTGAGCAGAAGTGCCGAGACCTTCATTTTCTTTGACTCTATGGTCTGGGTTTAATTTAGATATTGCAACAGTCAACTGAGGAAATTTCATTTTAAGAAGTATAAGCGTTGACCGATCTGAAAGGAAAGGTGTGTGATACAAAAAGAACCTCCCTTTCTGGACATTTTTATTGTATTTTGAGAAGAAATTTGCTTCATGGTTTTACTATATCGGTGCCTATAATTCCATAACACACTACCACCTGCTTTGACCGTAAAAATGCATATTTTCTCTAAGTTTTTTTTCCCCAAGGAAAGGTCATTTGGATATTGATGTTTATAACTATCCAGTTCCCATAGTCTGTTCCTAATTTTGGTCAAGCTGTTGTATACCTTCTTAATTTTATTCTGCAGAATCCGTTTGGGTCCTGTAATTTGAGAAGCGCATGTCCTTCGTTCTTTAAAAAGATACTGTCTTTTATTAGGCTATCAGTAAGCTGAAGAGTGTGTTGCCCATCTGTTAAAGGGCCGGCTTCATTTGCTGGAATAATGCTGGTTTGCAAGAGCTGAATTCTCCTGCTTGAGGAGCTTAATGTTCCATTTGGACAAGAGGTCCTTCACATATCTTTGATGTTAACTCTGGCACTTATTGCAAGTGGATGTGTAAATGTCTGATTTTCAAACATGTAATTGAATATTCGTATTTCTCCTGAAAATTATTTGCCTTCACAATTAAATGGAGCTTAGAGAAGAACTGAGATTATGACAAAACCAGCATATAATTTTAAGTGTTTGATTCTGACTTCCTCATGTATGTACTCAGATTTATACAACTTTTCACTTGCTTATTAGTTACATTAGTTCTAATAGTTTCTAAAGAGGCCGTTCTTGTATTGATGTTATTACTTTAGCATGTGTACTAAGAAAATCATATCTATGCGTTGCGTTTTCTAGCACAGAGCAGTCCAAGAGTATCTACTGTTAACCTTTGACCCCTATTTTGTTGTCTGTTCCCGTTGAGAAGGCTGACTTTTTCAATAGCAAGGAAAAAAAGCTATTTAGTCCTTTCTCATTTTTGAGAGGTTGATAAGCTGAGTTCTAAGGTCACTGGAGCAGTTAAAAGGAAATCAAGTGTTTTACATTGTTGTTGATTATTCACCTGACAGAGCTATCCTGAAGACATGAAAGATATTCTCCATCATAACCTAAGATTCAGCAATCCTATAATGTAAAATGTAATCCAGGCTGAGATTTTAATGCATATATTGGCAAAGGCATCTATGTGGGAGTCTACATCATAGATCTTTGCTGCTCCCTCGACTTCTCTTACTGAGGTTACATACCATGCCTCATCTTCAGGAAACTGAGCTGTTTGCTAGAATGCAGACGTCACATGTTTTGTAGCTCATACTTGCTTGGGACAGGGGAAAAAAAACTCTTAGTAGCTGGGGAACTGTGTGCCAGCTAGAAAATTGATAACCCATAAAATAAGGGGGTGTCTTTAAGCAAGAGTTCATTTCCTTTCTGGTTTTGCCTTTAGTAGGCAGGTGCCTGAGGGAGTCTTGTTCTTCAAAGCTGAGCTGTAAATTCACTTCAGCTGGCTGTATAGGCTTCGGATCCAATTTTCTTAAAATATGTCTGGTCAAAATAGTGAAAGAACTATACTATTAGCCTCCACTTAGGCCACTTCCCACACATGAACACATAAAACACATCTGATAGGGGTTTCCTAGAGACAACATTGTCTCAATCATGTGGTAGAGGAAGAAGTTGAGGAGTTGATTTTATGGTTGGGTGCTATAGAATTAATGACCAAGGGCATTTCAACAGCTCAGGGGCTGAGAGCCACAGATGGTGGAGGTGGAGGCTGAACATCTGGCATTGCTCCCAACCCTGGAGTCCTGATCCTTAGCTCTCCATCATCTATGGGAAACCAATTCACAACTCTTAAAGAACTCAGCGAGTGTATCACTCTTCATGATATGGCAATGAAAAAAATAGAATAAAGTAAGAAATAGTGTTAAAAGCTATTATACTTTTCTCCTAACATGTTTGAAATTTGTTTCTTTGATGTGATTCAAGTCATTCTATTGCTTACTTGTCTCATCCTGTCATAAGTTTCATAATAGATTTAGCATATCTCTTAGATTAGCATTTCTCATTTTCAAAATATTTAATGCACCTAAATAAAATATATACTATACAGCACTGGAGCCAGCTTGTATCAGCTTATAGGAACCAACTGTTAAACTTTCAAGAATTTTGTAAGCTGGCTGATAAGCCATTGGCAGTTTGACATTGGCTATGGTGAGTATATTTATAGCACAATTTTTTTGAAGAGCTAGTTTACCAGCACATGGCTACAGGTGTGTGACAGCTATCTTTAGTGCATATCCAGGAGGCAGTTATCCAAAGAAGAGGCAGGAAACAAAACCCAAATTCAACCACATGATTTCTTAGAGCTGAGTTTCTCAAAATGTGGTCCAGGGACCAACTGCATCATAATGAATCATTAGAAGACCTTGTTAAAAATGACAATTCCTGAGCACCATCCCAGACTTGCAGAATCAGAACCTAGGGAGTTGGAGCCCAGGAATCTGTGTTCCATTCACAAGCCCAAGGTGATTTGTCAACAGTCTAAAGTCTGAGAACCACTGACTTGGAGGAACAGAATTTGGCTAAAACATACAACTATTCTTATTTAGTGAAAAATGATACACGGATTTTTTTCTCAGAAGGACTGAGTGGCCCAGTCTACAAATATTTTCCTCGTTCCCCATGTGCCTTCTATGAAATGTCTTTTCTTACTGGTACAATCTTTTGTAAACAAATTAGAAACCTTAGCTCACTCAACTAAGGGAATACGGATCACTTGCCCCCAGCACTCCTCATGCATATAAAACTTACAAAAGCAATATCAGTTCATTAAGAAAATTTTGGAAACATAAAAAGGATAAAGACTATTAAAACCATACATAATTCTACCATAATCCCATAACCACTACTAATATTTTATAATCCTTTTTCTATGCATATACAGTTGGCTCTGTATCCATGGTTTCCACATCTGTGGATTCAACCAACCGCAGATTGAAAATATTTAGAAAAGAAATTTCACAAAGTTCCCAAAAGCAAAATTTAAATTTGCTGTGCCAAGTACTACATTGAATCTATGCAAAAGAAGTGATGTGTAGGCACTGTAATAGGTATTATAAGTAATCTGGAGATGATTAGTATATGAGAGGACATAATAGGTTATATGCAAATATTACTCTATTTTGTATCAGGGAGCTGATCATTCACAGATTTTGATATCCACAGGGTGTCCTAGAACTAATCCCCCATGGATACCAAGGGACAACTCTACGTTCTTTGAACACTTGATATCCAAAACCTACATCTATAACATTTTACTTTTTTCATAGCATTATATGTTGAACATTTTTCCCATGTAATTAATATTTTTAAAATATGTAATGTTGATCACTGCCTAATATTCTATGAGATCAATATACAATAAATTATTTGCCTTCCATTATCAAACATTTATTCTGTTTCCATTTTTATCTTTTTTTAATTTCCTTTTAAAAAAATAGAGACAAGGTCTCTCACTACATTGTACAGGCTGGTCTCGAATTCCTGAGCTTAAGTAATCCTCCTGCCTCAGCCTCTCAAGTGCTGGGATTACAGGCAGGAGCCACCATGACCAGACTGTTTCAGTTTTTCATTGTTTCAAATAATACTTGGATGAATATCCAGGTACAAATGTCTTTATAAGTTACCTCCTAAATCGTATAATTCCTATTGAAGTTTTAATTTCCTTGTAATTGTTTTACCCTAGGATTAATCTAACCTCAATTCTAAATTTTAGGGTTTTATGTTATCTCTCCCCATTCATCTAATTGTTTTTTGCTGATTTTCATATCTCATTTTAAGTTATCTACATTTCTAATTCCTGATCCGGAACCATTTTGCTGCTATATATGGATAGTTTATTTATAGCTACATGTATGGAAAAAGTCCAAAAAGCCATAAAAGATGAGTTGGGTTACTAGATTAGATTAGAGAAATGTAGAGTCTAGAACAGTGGTTCTCAATGGGAGGGGGCAATTTTACTACAAGGGCATTTGGCTATGTCTGGAGACATTTTTGATTGCCATAACTTGGGAAGAGGTGTGAGCAGTTACTGCCTTTTACTGGGTAGAGGCTTGCAATGTAGCTAAAAATCTTATAACCCATAGGCAGCCACTCTCCCCAAAAAACATGAATCATCCAACTCAAAATGTCAATAGTACAGAGTTTGAGAAATGCTTTTATAGTCTCCAGCCTTCACAAAGAGCAAGGTGCTCTCCTAGACATCAGAATTGCATTGTGTCATATTTCCTGTGGATAATGCAGAGGAATCTGGATCAGATGATATAACCCTAGAAGGATTATTAGCTATTTGAGAATGGTGCCCAAACATTACTTATGAATATCCCATCAATCTAAGCTTGCAAGAATAATTTTTTTCATTAAAATTTATTTTTAACCTTGGCCTGCTGAGCATCGGCGTTAGTGATGGTGACCTGTTGATCAGATTGTGGATGCCACAAAACTTCAGTGGTTGACAATATGTCCGACGACAGAATCAGCAGGAACAATGGACTGAATTAAACAAAAAGAAAGTTAATGGAAATAAATGTAAAGTCTTGCATTTAGGTCCGAAAATGAACTACACATACACAGGATGTGGAAGGTTTAATACCAAATATATGAAAAATTTGCCTGATGGTTTTAGTTGAGCATAAGTTTAGCATGAGTCAACATGTGGATATGCCTGCCAAAAACTTAATCTGGTCCTAAGCTACATTACTGGAAGTTCATGTACAAAATAAAGGAAGCAACAATAATTCTAATTTTACACTGCTCAGATCACACCTGGAATATCCTATGCCTCTCTCTCACACAGAGAATGTGGGTACTAAATCCAAGTCTTAGTAAAAATGTTGAAAGACCTGAGAATACACAGCTTACAGAGTCAAGACTTTGTGAATTTCTCATGCTTGGAGACCTGTCACATAGAAGAGAGATTAGATCTGTTTTGTAGCACCCATTTTATTCCATTCTACTTTATCAGTTTATTTGCTTATTCATCCATTCATTTATTTACTTTATTGAAAACAAATTATTTACTTAATATTTATTTTCTTATTTATGTATTTGTTTCTTGAAGATACTAATGGAGCATTATTTTAAGAGAGGTAGTTTTCAGCTTAATGGAAGGAAAAAGTCCTTAAAATTAGGGTGCAGTATGAAGCAGTGAGTTTGTTGACACTGGAACTGTTGAATAAGGAGCTAATGAAATGATTACATTTAGAAAGCATTAGTTCATCATGTAAATATTGGACTAGATCAGAGTTTTATAATTTTTAGTCACTGATCTATTTCCTTTATTGTCTTAATTATATTTATACATAATCAAATAAATAAAATATTATAAAAATACATAGCTATGTAAGTTAGCTTATCTAAGTACATTAAGCCACATAGCACCTAAAATCTTCTTGTGTGTGTGTGTTTTTTTTTTAAAGACAGAATCTCTCTCTGTCACCAGGCTGGAGTGCAGTGGCATGATCTCAGCTCACCGTAACCTCCACCTCCCGGGTTCAAGCAGTTCTTCTGTCTCAACTTCCCAAGTAGCTGGGACTACAGGCACGTGCCACCATGCCCAGTTAATTTTTGTATTTTTAGTAGAGATAGAGTTTCATCATGTTGACCAGGATGGTCTCGATCTCTTGAAATTGTGATCCACTCACCTCGGCCTCCCAAAATGCTGGGATTACAGGCGTGAGCCACTGCACCTGGCCTTCTAGGGTATCTTAAATGCTACTTTGTCCTTAGATGATCTCTAGGGTTCTTTCCAGATATTCCAGTATGAGAAATATCTAAATATCTTAAGTATGGAAGCATTTACTTTTACTTTCCTAGAGCAATAATTATTGAACTTGCAATGGCAGTGGTTTATGGTAGTGCATACACCATTGTTACCTGAGTGTATAAGCCCAAGTTTCATTCTCAAGATTGTGTGGTAGGATTTTCTTAATCTCATATAAGAGATTTCTGAGCTTATGATGTGTCCCCTCCTGTTAAAAGTCAAACAGTCTGTTGCAGTGAAGCCCTGCATTAAATAAACTCATCATTTTGTTCATGCTTCAGTGAGATTAGCCATAATAAAAGATTAGCTCCACAGGCCCATATTCATTGCTAGAGATATGAATCCAGTGTTATATTCAAAGATGATTTCTTCCAGCATTTTTCAAACTAAATTAAATTAGCATTTTTCACACATTCAGATTATGTAAATTAGCATCCTGAGCTGCAAGCAAGAGATTGTCTTAATATGTCAGTAAGTATATATTGTTGTTGTTTAATTCTAAGACCTAAGTTTGTAACCTTTTACAAAGTCTGAAATTAATCAGAATCTTGAACCTGTAAAATACCAAACTAAATACTTGTATTCCTAATACTGTCTGAAAATCCAGTGGACATTGGTTAAAAGAAAATATGTCTACCTCCTCATCATTAATGTAATATTACTATCCTGGGAAAAGTATCTCCACTGACACCAAAGACTTTCTTCCATTGAAGTCGCATATTACTGACCCTTAAGTAAAACTTCAGTAAATGAAGTTTTCTCCTAAAAATTGAAAAAAAAAATTTAATAACATGAGTTATATACTCCAAAATCTTTCATTACTCTTATGCCATATCAGAGTTTATTTTGCAGGAAGCTCATTTGTTCTATTAATTAAACATTGCTTTCATGGATCTTACTAGAATCTTAGCAGAATACATGAGGAGATGGGAGAAAAAAAAGAGCCAACCTCTTCAGCTTCAGCATTGAAAAGTATGAAAACATATGGCTCTTGTTTTCAACAACTAGCCTGAACGGAATGTCTAAGTGAGAGTGAAGCTAAGATTTAGGAAAGTTAATCGGTTTCAGTGTCTGAATTCAAGGTTCTTAGTTTTCTTTCCTTTTGGGAAGCCTTCCAAGAACTGCAGAGACTTCTCCCTTGCCTTATCAGCTGAGCTGCTTGTGGCCTGTTCCCTTTAGTTTAAATCAATACATGTGTTTTTGATATTTGGCAAACCAAGATTTAATTATGCAGCTGCAAGTTCCCCACATAAACGAAATGCATCTTAGAGATATAAAAACATTCGGAAACCATTTATAGTTTGAGAATTCAAGTGGGTGAAAATCTATTCCCAACCTCTCAGCATTTTATTTAATTATGGAGGATTTTTATGTTACTGGAAATTGAAATGAAAACCAGAATAAGGCTAGAGTTTATCCAACATTTGTTCATATTGAAAAATGAAGATGCTTATTAGAGTTGAAGAAGGAAAAGGAAAGTATTACATTCTGGAATTAATATTTTGGTTGTAATCTACACACATATAACGCTCCTAAATATATACAGCAACAAGTGAATTCATAGGATTTTGTCATTATTGTACACTCAAAAAAGGATGTATTAAAGAAACCAGAAGGTTGATTTCTTTAATTTGCCAAGCAATTCTCAATAATTAATTATTTACTGAACTTAATAACTTTGGCAGTATTTGAACTGTTGAAAACACCCATGTTTTGGCATGATTACATACACATGATTAATTCAGCATGGTTTTACTCGTCACTGAATATCCCTATCTTTTGCAGTAGAATTTTCTAGGTCCTGTGGTTTGGGTAAAATAAAATGTTGGAATGATTCCCAGTTTTAATAGTCCCAATTTATTATTACTACTGAACCCTGATCAGATCATGGACTGGATTAGATCCCAGTTTTTCAAAATGCCCCAATTTATGGCTCCCTTAGAATGCTGATAAAAATGTGTATTTGAATAAGGCTTTGGTTGGCTAAAAAAGATCCAGTTAATTACTTTTAGATCCTCATTGTATCATCACTGCATGGAAGTTATGAAAAATCTTACGAGGTGGTGTTTCTCAGGACAAGGTCATGTTCTCATTTTATGCTAATAGAAAGAAGCTATCAGATTTCTGTTTTTCATAGTACTAACTAACTCAGTGAATGAAAAGAGATCTTTCTGTATCCCAGTGATTGTATTGATGCTCTTGTAAAAGTAAGAATATCCATCTTTCCTAGAATGAGAATTAAAAATAGAGAAAGAACGTAAACACAATGACATAGTAGTCATACACCCCCACTACTCTTTATTCAGGGGCCATTTTCAAACTTTGCCTCTGATTTAGAGAAGTTAGGGATTTAGACACAGCTTGGGGTGAAGGTAGCTTTAATATCTATACATTTATTTGATCTCTGTAACACCTATCTTCTCAGAAATGCTTGCGGTCACCAACAAAACTTGGCACATTACTGTATTTCTATAGAGCAGAGATGGAAACACCTACATCCTAATGCCATGCCAGCATTTTTTATGAGCCAAAATCCTTTTATGGGACTTGAATCAATGTTAGAAGTGCTGTATTAGCAACTGCTTGTCAGCCGAGCTGGATTAATACATAAGATGAATCACTTGACTGGCATGCTTTCCAACAGTCATTTAAGCAAACTTCTATAAAGTACAGCAGCTCTTTACAAATTGTTTTCAATAATTTTAAATATTTTTAAAGAATTCATGTACCCTGGGGTGACGTATGACTTTATTGTATGTAGTTGTAGGGCTGTTGGAATACATTCTGAAAATCAATTATACTGAATTACCTAGAATGGTTCCACAGAAATGTTTAGAGTATCTGACCTGATAAAAATGTGGAAAGAAATTTTAAATTTCGCTGATCCAGGATATTTGGTTGCAATAGAAACGTATTAAATAAAGAAATAAATACTTAATATAATCCACAATTTTTTTGTAATTCACTAGATTTTATGCCAATCAGAGATACCAGAGCTGTATCTCAGAGATACAGGTTGAATATCCCTTATCCAAAATGCTTGGAACCAGAAGTGTTTCGGACTTCGATTTTTTTTTTTTTTTTTGGCATATTTGCATTATGTTTACCGGTTGAGCATTCTGAATCTGAATCAGAAATGTTCCAATGAGCATTTCCTTTGAGCGTCATGTCAGTCCTCAAAAAGGTTCAGATTTTGGATTTTCACATTTGAGATGCTCAACCTATACAGATAAATTTGCTTTAATGAGGATTAAATACAGCAGTGGCAGAATTTGAGAAGAGCATTTTCTGTGAAAGCTTTGGGGGACTGTAAGTAGGTAGAAGGCCATTTGGTGACTAGAATTTAGAAATAAGAGCTTCTGTTTTATTACTTGTTTTCATAGCATTGGATAAGCCACTTTTGAGGATGTATTCTTATAGTTTCTCTTTGAAGTACCATGAAATAAAATGGTAATCATAATACTTAAAGGCCCCCGTTTTCTGTATTTCATTTGGATAAAATGCTTTTAAACTTCTAAGTTATTTAGAAGAAAAAACTTTGCATAAATAAAAGTTTAGTGAACCCAGAATATTTTCTGTAGGACAGTTTGGGGCTGGATAATATGCTAGTAATCTTAATTTGCTGAAAGTGCCCTGAAAACTGTGGATATATCAAACTTCTGTAAATCAAATATTTTTTTAAAATTTGTCTCTCATCTTCTTTCCTTATTTGAACATTTGTTATATCCTGCTTTGGGAAGCTTTCATGACAGGCCAAGGTTAGTTAATGTTCACATAGGTTGGCAAACTCTATGTGATTTGAAAGGATGCTCAATCTATTGTCTTCTGGAATCTTCTCCCCCCTGTCCCCACCCAGCCTCCAGCTGCCCCATATCCTTCACATAGAAATACTAACCTAGGCCTGTGATTTACAAATTCCAAACTTTGAATATGTTTTTTCTGTATTTCCTGGACAGCTTTTTACAACAGTGGTTCTCAACTTTGGGTGATTCTGACCCAGTGGGTATTTGACAATGTCTGAGAACATTTTTAGTTACCATACTAGGGGGAGGTGCTACTGGAATCTAGTCGGTAGAACACAGGCATCTTTCTCAGCATCCTATACTGCATAGGACAGCCCCCTGCAACAAAGAATTATCTGACTCATGATATGACTTGTGCCAAGGTTGAGAAACCATATTTTAGATAGATAGATAGATAGATAGATAGATAGATAGATAGATAGATATAATAGAAATATAATACTACAGGTATTTTAGTAAGTCTGTAGTTGAACCTAAGGATATGTATTCTGAAACTATTTCTCAAGTGATTGCCATTTATAGCCATGTTTGGGACCAACTAATGTAGGTGATGGCCCCAGAGAGGTGCATGGCCAAGTAGAAAGATTACAAGGCCCCGGAGTGGGTTAAAGATGACTCTGCATGAATAAACTTAACAACTTCAAGCCTCATGTGTTAAATGAGAAACCTGTCTTTCAGATTGTTGTGAAAATTAAAAGCACTATTTACGAAGCATGCGCTGGTTCCGTCTAGGTGCTCGGTGTTCTTTTCTGACCTGCTTTGGGAATTAAAATCCAGATAACCCATGCAGTAGCCTTTGGGAGCCTAGAATGCTCTGAGACACACCATCTGTGAAAGTTGCTGAATTGGATCCTGTTATGATGAAGGAGGCCAAGTTGAGCGCAGACTTTGCCCAGCTGGGAGTCATGCCAGATACTTCCATTCAAGAAGCTTCTCCTCATTTTTTATTGATCATCGGTTGGAAGTTGCTCCTCAAGCACAGTGAGCTTGGCATGAGATGGCAGCACAGTAGTGTGGGGGGTGCTGGCTGCAGCCAGTTCTTGGCAGCACTGGAAACACATTCAGGGAGAAGGGACACAAATGGTGTGGGTGACTGCCAGCCTGTCCAAGTCCATAGGGCATGTGACTGCAGAAAACACTTATAACCACAGTCATTAAATTCACAGAATTCTCACATTTCCATTCTATATATTACATTAAGGAGGTGGCAACTCTGATCTGCTAATATTTGGAATCCAGTCTTTGGAGGAAATGGGATGAAAATGTCCTTTTCTTCCCGTTCCACTCTTTCCCAGCTACCTGCCTTTTCCCTGGAGTATAATTACTTAACGACCTTACAGTGTGCATCTGAAGGAAATTCAGATTGCTGTCCCAAGGAATCTAACCCCTTTCCCAGGCACAAACTCCTGCCTCTTTTTGCTTTGTGTCCTTTGTTAGCATCTCACATTGAGAGTTAGAGAGGCTGAAGTGGTTTGGACTGTGCACAGAAGTGGCACAGAAGTCTGCTTCTCCAAGAAATCATGAAAAAGCCCCCTTAACCATATTAAACAACAGTAACAACAATGAGCTGCTTAGATAGAAGATATAAGTATTCATGTTCTTGGAGAAACTTACATAGATAATTTCTGGAGTTATGATTTCTTGAAGCAGAAACTATTAAATTATGACAGGTTGGAGATGAATGAATCGGTGATAATTGCTTTGGTCAAAGTCATTCCTCTGTCTCTCAAACCTTCAGTGGCTCTCTATTGCCTAGTGCATACAGTTCAAACTCTTTGTCGTAACATATCTGAATTTAACCTTTCTAATCATAATTTCCACCCCTGACAAATATGACCCCTATACTCAGCCAATCTGGAATGTTCATACTTTTTGAGATTACCAGTTTCCAATCACTGTGACACTCCTAGTACCATCTCCTCTGTCTGGGTTGGTCCGAACGAATGGAAGTTCAATGAAACCTCGCTTTCTCCATTATACCTTCCCGAACTACCTAAGTTGGAAGAGAATTCTTCCATTACCTATCCTGGGTCAAGTTGCTTGATTGTGGTAATTTTCAGTTTCTTTACCTACAAAATGGGTATATAACATCATAGCAATGTCGTGAGGATTAAATAAGACTCTGAAGTAAAGCATTCAGAATAGTGCCAGACACAGAGATTGCCAATAAATGGTGAACTTACAATTTTTCTTCATCTTTCTTTGAAAGAGAATGAACATGAGTATCAAACTGTTGGGTTTGAAGCCTGGCTCTTCCCTGTACTAGCTGTGTGATGGTGCATGTTTTGAGAAAACTTTCTGATCTTGATCATTTGAAGAAAAAAAAAGGATAAAAGTATCTAGCCTTCAGAGTTCCTATAAAATTTACATAACATGAAATACTTAAAGTACCTAGAACTGTGCTTGGCACATAATAGACACACTTTGTGATTATTATTGTTGTTATTTTTCTGCATGGAATTGTAGATGTTTGTAATTAACAAACATGCCTTCTCTCCCTACTACCTCACCATTTCCTTGGGGTGAGGATGACGTTGTAATCATTTTTCTGTTTCTCTCAGCATCTAATACATTATGTTTCACAGAATAGGCACTCAATAAGTAGTTGCTGAATAATGGATGAATGAATGAACAACTATAAAACTGTACGATTTTAATTTTATTTTTCAAGTGAATAATTGCTACAATGGAACTAAGAGCAGAATAGGCTAAATCAATGGTTGACAAAGCTATAGCATTTAGAGATATAAGACTTTCCCTGGGCTATGACATGATGTCAAGAAATATGAGGTTATTTGTAACTGGCAGTAGGACAGTGGAAATGGATCACTGAAGCATAGTGGCCAGTGCATCAGGACTATCAACACTTGTTTCCCTGTGGCTGAACCAGATCCTGAGAGACGCAGTCTTAAAGTGAATGAAATTTCATCCACTTCACAGAGAAATGAAAATGCTATGGGCCCAGAGAGCGGTTGTTTGTTTTTGTTTTCAAATTGGGCTTGTGTCCCCATCCTCTTTCATTGACTTAAATTTAATCAGCTGAAATTATTTTTAAGTATCATTTATTTTAACCTTTTAAAATGGAAGATATGCCTTTTTAGGGAAAATTGAATTTGGTTATATGGATGAGACACACTATCCTTGGCTTATTCTTTGTCAAATGAGGATATTTTTGTGCTGTATTTTGATCTGATTCAGTCAGAATTCATGGTGCTGATTGTATTTTGGGGGCAGGCATAAAAAACTAATGTAAATGGAGGATCATGAAAAATGGCAACAGCCATTTGTGATGTATCAGATGCCATCAAGCTACTCTTTCAAGGAGGCAATAGAACTAAACTCCAAGTCCATGATTAGGAGTCCACATCACAATTACATTAGAGCCTTTATCTTACAAAATATTTCTAATCTGTACTCTCCTGCAATTACCTGTCTTTTCTTCATGTCTAAGTCCTAATTCTCTTGAAGCATAGATTGTAACTTGTTTCATTTTCTTACATCTCAGTAAAGAGAAGATATTCTCAGTAAAGTGCTGGTTGACTTAAAAATATAACACAGTATTACATTTTGAATAAGTTACTTAGATAATTTCAAAAGCTGACAACATTTTAATAATCAATAGGAAAAGAATGACTATCTATTAAAATATCTTGCCAAACATTCTTGCTTATTTTTGAAAGTATAGTGGCCTCCTTAAAAATTACCTTGATTACAATAGTATGCATCAGTTTTTTAAAGTAAAGAACAAATGAGTAGATGAGGAATTGCTTAGACTAATCATTTCTTGAAATAATAGTGGGCTCTATTATTGACAGCATCAACAGCTAATTAAAAATTCTATTAGTGAAGATGTAAAAGATGGCACATTTCCAATCTAGATTGACACTGAGGACATAGACATAATTGATATTTGTTCAATAATCCTAAAATGTTTCACAGTCTCTAATAGAGGCTGTGATTGCCAAAGAAAGTTTCAAGTGCTAAAAATATATATATTCTAGGCACTTAAAGATATTTTCAGATGAAATAATGCGCCTTTGCAAAAAAAAAAAAAAAGTAAGATTTTAGCTGAATGAGCATCAAAGGATATTTTAGTGGGTTGACTTTGTTTTTAAAAAAAAATACAGAGTCAAGATATGGTATAATTCATATGTTTTAATCTGGTTATAGTGGATGTAATAAGAAAGTCAAAAGAGGATAATTTGCTAGCTGGACTTTTAAATTTTAGAACTGCATTTTGTAATGGTCACATAAATGAATGCATATTGAAAAAATCTGCAATGACCATTAAATATTCCACTTTGGAAAAACAAGATCATAGCTTTAACAAAATGCTTCAATATTATAGTTCACTGCTTTTGACAATATTAAACCCAAATCGAATATGTTTCTATACAGGATATTTTCACACAGCAACTTAAAAATGTGGCATAATAATATTCCTAGTTTTGATAGTCAATTCTATTCCCAATAATTATAGATTTACCTCACCAATTATTTTAAAGGATGGACAGAGAAGTAAAGCCTTACAGAGAAAGGTATTAAAGGAAACCAGAACATTTTACAAAATGTTAAGAAATGAGCACTTAATTCTTGAGGAAGCATAACTCATCTCACCAGCAAACAAAAATCCAATGCCAAGAAAACTGACATTATGCTAAAATATTCACTGCCTCAAGTATGTATATGACTTAAGGTAAAAATGGATGCCTAATATCATCAGTGACTAATTCATGCCATCAAATGAAAAATATTCAGAGGAATAAACACATTTTACTGAAGCTAGTTGTGCAATCCTCATTGATCAATTTGAAATAACCACCTACAGATATCAATTACCTTGGTCCATACTATGTTTGCTCACATAAGCTTGACTGTGCCTCAATTCAAAGAATTTTTTTTTTTAATTGTGACATAATAAACTAATACGATGTGTGAACCAACATGGGAATTTAAGTTCTGAAAGATATACTGAAAGATTTTGCCTCTAAGCAGCAGAAACACATTTTACTAAAATCATGCCAATTGACACAGGAAATTTGAGGAAGATCTCCAAATATCACAGATTAAACCCAAAATATGTAGTATGTTTTTACAACTTTTCTAGGGCATTTGAAAACATGTGAAACTATGTAGACATGTATATGATTCTATTTACACATTCATTTTTACATTACCTTATAATCAGATGACACAGGAAGGGAATTTTTTTCATCTGAAGGAATATGAGAAACAGTTTCAAGCATAGACTAACTGAGGAGTAGGGGGTTTTATTTTATTACTCGGTGACATTCTGAGGGCACGCTTCTGGTATGAAGAAAGCTTAGCTGTCTGAAAGTATTCTTGTTTGTGAGAATATCATTAATGCTATGACCATGAGTGTGCCTGCATGTGTGTGTGTGTCTTTGTGTGTGACATAGTTACATAGATCAATAATATGTATATAGGCTTAACAGTGTCTGGTAATACCCTACTACATCCCCTTGTGAGCATCTAGTAACCATTCCTTAATGAATTGGAAAAGTATTATTTTAGTTAAATGAATGACTACATACTACCTGTTTTCATGCTGTATAAAAGGATACCAATAACGAGAATTAGGTTCTTGGAGAAATAGGGAGATGTTGAAAAGCAATCAAGAAAAATGTTGGGGTAAAGGGACTGGAACATCTGCGGGGAAGGCACCACTTCTCCTTGCATATGTCTTCATCCCTGACAATGTGCTAAGCCCTGGGCCTGCAGGTGAGCAGGGAGCACAAAAGTGGATTTGTTAATTTTCTGAAAAGAATATAGCTGGCTGGCTGAAAGAGTTAAGGCAACATGCTAATAAGGCTGATATCATATAAACTATGCCCCTTTATGGATGATTGATAAATTTTTAAAAATCACGCAAGTATCCACTGTAGTGCAAGTACTGTAATAGATGCTAAGGACTCAAGGATTAATTTTTTTTTAAGGAGAAATAAGATTTCTTGGTCTTCTTACAAGGAGCTCACAACTGCACCTCCAACCCCAGGTAATCATCTAAAAATATAT
Organism: Rhinopithecus bieti; assembly: GCF_001698545.2. Lineage (NCBI taxonomy): Eukaryota > Metazoa > Chordata > Mammalia > Primates > Cercopithecidae > Rhinopithecus > Rhinopithecus bieti. The sequence goes on along the minus strand of NW_016811454.1, from coordinate 2,143,950 downwards.
TCCGTTGGACCTTCAAGCTAAGGGAACAACTGAAACTTTATTTTCAGGAGGAATACCTGAGAGATCACCAGAGGGTAGAGCAGACGTGTCGTCTCCATACACAAAAAGTGACATAGTCTCTCTCATAGTTTATTGGATGCCTCTTTTTGTATCTCATCCTCACGGCCCCCAGCCTGATCTCCACAGGCTGGAGCCTTCCTTGCAAGATCAACCCAGCCCCCTTTAACTTTCACTGAAACAGAAATGTTTCTGAATCTGCTCTGCATTTAGCAGTTGTAGGCACCCTGCAGATGGGGCCTCCTCTGGAAGCTGGCCTTCTCCGGGAACCCCCAGCGGAGGTCTTTATTGTGTCCCACCCAGTTTGTGTGCACTTGAAAATTTAACAAGCATGTGTTTTCCTAATAGGCAGTACTTCTTGGATAAACTATTGTTAATCTATATCATCTTGTATTCTCTTGTGTCTTTTTTTCTTCTTTCCTCGTTTTTCACATTTTCTCATATGAAAGGTCACCTTTACTTGGTCACTTCAGTGGAATAGTTCCCAATTTCACGCCTAAAAGCTTATAAGAAAGATGTGTATTTTGATGAATTTTCATACTTTTGATCATCTGGAGAACTAACGTAATCTGTTTTAGGTCCCTGGACCTTTTTCCTTGAGATGTGCTGTCACACCTTTGAATCTGAGGTTAAATTGAAGTTATATGAAATTTTCCACTTAGAGGATTTGGGTAGATATCTTCTGCTATGATTCACTTTTGACTTTTTAATTATTTTGGGCCTGAACTCTTTAATCATTCAGCAAATATTAATTGAGCATCTAGGCACATGAGGGAAATGGCAAGATGTGTAAAACACAATTTAGTCCCTGCCCTCAACAAGTTCATGATTAAGAAGAGAGCAGAGAGACCAACACACAACTAATGATAATAAAACTGACTGTGATCAATGCTGAAAGGGGGTTTAAAAATGCTATATTATCACAGAGAAGGCAGCCAGGAGAAAACAGTGTTGTAGCTGGGACAATAGAACAGACCCTCTTTATCACCCAGTATTTCCAGACACTTGCAATGAAATCATTAGATTCAATTATAAAGGACGGCTTAACTGTGCAGCAAATTAAAAGAGACTTTAAAACATTTAAATTCTTAATCTCATCAATAATACATGATATTTTTGCTGCTAATAGAGAGAAATTTAAGACTCAGGGAAAATTTTCATGTAAAATCTAAGGGATTTTCCAAGCAATCAGGATTTTTTTTCTATTACAGTTTCTTTCTCTAAAGCTGACAGAATATAGTAAAAAGTTTAGGCCAAAACTTTCTGGGAAAACAGCAGTTGAGACAGGCAGATAACTTCAGGTCATAAATTTATATAACTAAAGATCTACTCTGCAGACACATACAAAATTTATTTAAATATTTTAAACTGTAATCTTAGTAGCCTTGAATGGCCAAAATATTTCTATACTTATAAGTGGGCTACAAACTATCCATTTGTATCCAGTACTATGTAATATATATATACAGTAATACAGCACTGATATGGTTTGGCTGTGTCCCCACCCAGATCTCATCTTGAACTGTAGCTGCCACAATTCCCATGGGTCATGGGAGGGACCCAGTGGGAGGTATTTGAATCATGGGGGTGGGTCTTTCCCATGCTGTTCTCGTGATAGTGAATAAGTCTCACAAGATCTGATGGTTTTATAAAGAAGAGTTCCCCTGCACAAGTTCTCTCTCTTTGCTGGCCACCATCCACGTAAGATGTGACTTGCTCCTTCTTGACTTCCACCATGACTGTGAGGCCCCCACTAGCCATGTAAAACTGTGACTCTATTAAACCTCTTTTTCTTTATAAATCACTCAGTCTTAGGTATGTCGTTATCAGCAGTGTGAAAACAGACTAATAAAGCACCATAGTAAAAAATGGTGGAGCAAGTTGAACTTTCTTTACAGTTTTGAAAAACTGAAGAGGCCAACCAGGGTGACCAAAGGTCAGTTTTCTCCCATCTATTGACACAGATAAGGCAGAACCCAGACTGCCAGAAAAAAACAAGTTCCATATTACATACAAGTCACTTTCTCTTTAAACTTCTCAAGTTGGTAATTATCCCAAACCTTCATTAATCTGCAGTTTCTTCGGAACACTCCACTAGTCAGGAGGGAAACGGGGAAAGGGAGAATCAGGAAGAAATAAGAAACACTTCCCAGTGCCAGGCACATAGTGGACTCTCAGGAACGTGGATTAAATGGATGAGGTCAGGTCACAGCTAATATTTAGTTACTTCATTGTGATTCCTCCGTACCTCAAGAGCTACAGAATGAAAACTGCAGTGGAGAAGGATGGTCTTCAAGTGATGTCCCTCCCTCTCCAAAAAAAAAAAAAAAAAAAAAAAAAAACACTGTGCAGTGAATGTGGTTAAAACAAATTAAAGGATTAGTATATTTTTGAAAGATTTGCGGCCAAGAGATTCAAACCAAAAGCATTTGCTGCTTTACTCTCAATCAAGCAGAAAATTCAATTAACCGTAACACACCTGATCCCCTGAGCATTCTGGCCAATCCGGGTTGTATAGCATTGATTAAAAGTATCTACTCTCTGTCTAGGGTTCCAGGTGGAATTGAGGAGCTAAAAGGAGCTGTGTTTATGCTTTTCAAGAGCTACTAGTGGTGTGTGCATGTGAAGACTGCATAAGTATCTCTCTTCTCTGCTCTCTCATCTCCCCTGTCTCAGATGTGGATAACTGTTACTGTTATTCCTAACAATTGTTATTTATGTGCCAGCCACACTCTTCTAATAGCTTTAGTGGTATTAGGTCATTTAGCCTTCTTCCTTTGGGGTAGGGACTATTATATCTGTCATTTACAGGTGATAAAAAGGTTAAATAATTTGTCCATGGTACAAAATTAGAAAGTGGCAGAGCTCAGTTTCCATCCCAGGTTGTCTGACTCCCTACCACCTTACTTTTCCATTTCTGAAATAGCAGAGTGTTCGCATATCCATCAACACCTGCAGGTCTGTTCTGAAAAAGGCTTTGCTTCAGTGGAACTGTCTGGGTGAGGAGAATGCTGCCTCCCATGAAGATCTTAAGGCAGAAATATAAATGTAAATTTTGCTCATTAAAACCATAATTAATTTATTGAAAGTGAATTGTTATTATTTCAGGGATGAATGCATATTGGAATATGCTGATTATTTTAATGAACCAAGAGCCTCTTCTGGGATACTTCCCTTGTATTATTTGCAAGCAGGTCACTGTAGATCTTCTGAGAGGGAATGAATAGATTGCTGCTCATTTTCAAGTTTTGCCTTATGAAAAATGCAAAAGAGGCCAGGCACTGTGGCTCACGCCTGTAATCCCATCACTTTGGGAGGCCAAGGTGGGCATATCACGAGGTCAAGAGATCAAGACCATCCTGACCAACATAATGAAACCCCATCTCTACTAAAAATACAAAACCTAGCTGGACCTGGTGGGGCGCACCTGTAGTCCCAGCTACTCGGGAGGCCGAGGCAGGAGAATCACTTGAACCTGGGAGGCAGTGAACCAAGATCATGGCACTGCATTCCAGCCTGGTGACAGAGCAAGACTCAGTCTCAAAAAAAAAAAAAAAAAAGCAAAAGAAAATGTGTGCTGTATAATATATTTTGGGAGATGATAAGACAATATCTTTGTTTAGGAAAGGCCTAACATCATCTGTTTTAGACTCACTGTTCTCCTTCTAGGTAGCCATTTCTTACACTCCAGATGTCAGCTGCCAGGACCAGTTGGTTTGGTTGCTGTGCCTACACAATGTAGGCACATTGCAACGTCTCCAATATAATTGTTATGTTTAACATTTAGAGCCATTTATGTAGGTTTCCTCTCCTGTGTTCTACCGTATTCCATGTTTAATCTCCTCAAGACACACAGTAGAAAAGCTGCCAGAATTTGGTTTTTCTTTTCATATATTATAGGGTCTGAGGTTTCATTCTTCATAATTCTACATTGCAGGAAAGATGAGCAATGACATATTGACCCAGGCTATGAATGAAAATAGTGCATACCTAAATACTTCTGTTGAGGTCTCATCATCAATTCCATTCATTTATAATCAGCATTAGTTTTCTATTGCTGTTGTAACAAATTACCACATACTTGGTATCATAAAACAACATGAATTTATTCTCTTAACATTTTGGAGGCCATAATTCTGAAGTTAGTTTCATTGAGCTAGAGTCAAGATGTCAACTGGGCTGATTCCTTTTGCAGACTCATTGTCATTGGCTTTTACTTGGCTGCCTATATTCCTGGCTTGTGGCTCCTTCCGCCATTTTAAAAGTGCATCTCTCCAATCTCTGCTTCCATTGTCACTTGGCCTTCTCTCTCAGACCTTGCTTTGTCTGTTTCCATCATCACATTATTGAGTGCCTATTGTCTGCCAGACACTGCTAGATATTGGAGTTCTATCAACAGACAAGGCAAATAAGGTCCCTGCTTCCATGAAGCTTCCATTCTTGTAAACAGGTAAATAAAAAAGATAAAATCAAGTAATGATAGCAGTATGAAGAAAATAAACTAGAGCAATGTGATAGCAAGATGGGGCCGGGAAGAATGTCTAAGATGCCAAGATTCAATCTCAGTGATGAGCCAGTCGCAAGAAGGGGATTTCAGGCAGAAAGAACTGCAGGAGCTAATCAGGCCTGAGGCAAATGAAGCTTTGTAATTGGAGTTGAATAACTAAAGGAGAGCATGGCATAAGCCAGAGTCACAGAGAAGGCAGTGACCAAGTGGATAGCCTCACAGATCATCACAGGGAGCTTAGATTTTATCTAAGTGTTAAGGAAGACATGGAAGTGTTATAAGCAGAGAAGCAGTTAAAAGTTTACTGCTTAAGAGATTGTCCGAGCTGCTAAGGACTAGATTCTCCATGAAGAGAGATAACTGGCCACACCCTTCCTCCCTTTTAAAAAGTATGTTTTCCTTACTGTGGTTACATAGAGCCTGAATAAAATCTAAATCTTGGGTAGTAATGCTGGTAATTGAAGGAGGTTTCCCCACATCTAAAAACTTAGACCTCTGCAGTACCCTGCTAACCACAATTAAAAAATGCCAAGGCCTCCCTTCTTTCCAACACTTTATGGATCCGTTAGCAATTTGCAGTTCCAATAGGAAATAAAACAAGTCTCTTTTCAAATGTGAAGAGATTTCCTGTGGTAATTACAAGCAAAACCTGGAGCAAAGGGCCACTAGGTGGGCCAAGGAATGGGGGCCAGCTGAGTGATGGAATGCCATGGTCAGGGCTGAGAATAGGCTCTGAAAAGAATGGGCTTAGCTTCTGTCTGTTGGTCTTGGCGAAGGGACAAATGAAGGTAGATCAGACAGTAGGCTCCCAGGGACAAACGGTCATTGCCTGTCCTAACAAATGAAACATCCTCACTGTAGTTCTCAAAACCATGTGCATGTAGCATATGGTCATCTGTAAAAGCCTCCTTCATACTCCGCAACACCCAGGTTTGAACCGATAGCCATGGTAGAAGCTTTCTCCTCGACATCCAGTGGAGTAGGAATGAGGTCATTCCTGGTAGTTATCTTGTCCCCTGACTGCACAACAGTCTTTGACAGAATCACCATAGACACAGCAGACATCATCTGGATCAGCTTGTCAGACCTTCTCTGATGGCTGCTTATGGCGATTGCCTAAGGCAGATCTTGGGCCGGCCCATGCATGTCCTCAGTGTGCATGCGGTAGAGAGAGGAAGGCCAGATGATAAGGATGCTCACCTCAGGCTTGGACCCCTGTTAAGGAAGACCCGGTCACCATCCTTTTGGAGGTAGGAGGGGACTTTAGCTTGCAGACCTGATGGACAAGCCTGTGATTCTTCCACCTGATAACTCGTGTTTCCCTGGTCCTTTTCATCTAGCCTAGTGCAGTTTTAAGTACGTAGTACACACTCAATAAATGTTGGAATCAAACCAGATTGGCTGACATGCCCCATTTCTTGGCATATGTCTGGACATGTGAGAATATTCTGTATAGTTTCTCCAGAAAAAAGTCCCATCTTAAGAAGCCAGAAATGGCAAGCCTAATAAGCACCATAGAAAATACTGTGGTTTACATATGTTCATTGCAACCCTATTCACAGTAGGGTTCATAACATGGAATAATATTCACAACATGGAATCAACATAAATACCCATCAGTGGTAGACTAGATAAAGAAAATGTGGTACATATACACCATGGAATACTCTGTAGCCATAAAAAAGAACAGGATCGAGTTCTTTGCAAGGACATGGTTGGAGATGAAGGCCATTATCCTTAGCAAACTAACATAAGAACAGAAAACCAAATACCACATATTCTCACTTATAAGTGGGAACTAAATGATGGGAACACATAGAAGGGAACAACACACACTGGGGCCTTTTGGAAGATGGAGGGTAGGAGGAGGGAGAGGATCAGGAAAAATAGCTAATGGGTACTAGGCTTCATACCTGGGTGATGGAATAATCTGTACAATAAAGGCCCATAACACAGATTTACCTATGTAACAAACCTGTGCTTGTAGTCCTGAACTTATGGCTCAGGTCTGTAATCCCAGCACTTTGGGAAGCCGAGGCAGGTGGATCACGAGGTCAGGAGATGGAGACCATCCTGGCCAACACGGTGAAACCCTGTCACTACTGAAAATACAAAAAATTAGCTGGGTGTGGTGGCGGGCGCCTGTAGTTCCAGATACTCGGGAGACTGAGGCAGGAAAATGGCGTGAATCCAGGAGGCGGAGCTTGCAGTGAGCTGCAGTCGCACCACTGTACTCCAAGAAAGAAAGAAAGAAAGAAATGAAGGAAGGAAGGAAGGAAGGAGGGAGGGAGGGAGGGAGGGAGGGAGGGAAGGAAGGAAGGAAGGGAAAGAAAGGAAAGAAAGGAAAGAGAAAGAAAGAAAATACTGTAGTTGAATACAATATTTTTGCTGACCTGTTTAAAGCCTTCTGCATGAGTTGGATAGGAGGGAAATGACTATACCCTCTGTGTCTTTTTAAACTCTCTGTGATGCAGAGA
>NW_016811454.1:2129409-2134409 GCF_001698545.2 Rhinopithecus bieti | reverse complement strand
TCCATGAAAAACCTTTTCTGACCTCGACTACCATTACCACTATAGGGAACAAACCTCCTCTTTACTCCCTATTCATCTCTGACTCTGTTGTTTGGGTTCATACAGTAGCAACAAAGAGAATTTCACTGCCTACAACTTCCTAGCTGGCCAAATCAGTTAGAACTATACTATTGTGGACACATTCTGCATGAGACAAAATAAATCAAGAAACAGTATGGAAAAGTAACAAAATGTTCTAAGGCTTTTGAGGAGTAGAAAATATGAAACACTAATCAATAATTGTTTAATGAATCATAAAAGGCAAATGAGAAAATCAGAAAATATAGATGCAACTTTTATACCACAGACAGAGTGCTAATATTGCTCCTATTCGAAGGTCTTTGAAAAATCAAGGGGGAAAATGGCCCGCAATCTGATAGTAAAATCAGCAAAAGATATGGACAGCTCACAGAAGAGGAAATGAAAATGGCCCTTAAGCATATGAAAAGATACTCAGCATCCTATAATAAGAGATTGGCTAATTAAAACTTCACTGAAATGTGACTTCTCACCTATGTTTATCAAATTTCCCAAAGTTCGACAATGCGCTCTGTTGATGAGACTGTAGAGGAACAGGTATCCTCTTACAGTGTAGGTGGCAATGCAAAATAAAAGAAATGTGGAAGGAAATTTGTCATAATCTAGAAAAAGTATATGTGTGTTTCTCTTTGACCGAGCAATCCTGCTTCTATGAATTCATCCCAAAGCGGCAGTGGTAACAATATGGACTGACGTTTGCACAAGATTTACCATTATGACATTATTTGCAACAGCAAAAAATCAGAAATACCCAAATGTTTGCAAATGCATGACTCATTAAATAAGCAAAAGCATGTCCACACAGTAGAATACTGTGAAGCATTTAAAAAATGAGAAACATATCTAAAGAAATTGTAGTGTCTATAATTTCTTTGCTAATATGGAATGTTCTTCTGTCTATTACTATGTGAAAAAGCAAAGTATAGAAAATATGGACAGTATGCTACCTTTTGTGTAAGAAAGAAGGGATCTAAATATATAAACATGCTTGCTTTTTTAAAAAAATAAATATATTGCATGGGATGGAGAAGACAGAAATGAAAACTGTATATTATAAGTATACTTTACTATATTTAAATTTGGAAAAATATGCCTTATATATAGCAAATTAAATAAAAGGAAAACAATCCTAAAACTGAAAACAAACCAAAATGAATAACCTAACTGTGAAACAAATTGATTGCATAGTCATTAAGGAAAAAGAATTACTTCAGGTGACATTAGAATACACATTTTGATTATACATATTTAGTGCAATATATTCTAGCAAAAAAATAGAGCAATGCAGACGTCTTAAACTTTAATAGTCAAACTGTTAGTAATTGCTGTGATCTGAATGTTTTTGTTCCCATCCCCCCAACTCTGTTGCCCACAGCAAATTCATTGTTGAAACCTAATCATCAGTGTGATAGTATTAGGAGGTGGGGCCTTTGGGAGGTGAAGTGCTCATGAATGGGATTAGTGTTCATATAAAAGTGGCCCCAGAGGCTGCGCATGTGGCTCACACCTGTAATCCCAGCACTTTGGGAGACCAAGGCAGGTTGATCGCTTGACCTCAGGAGTTTGAGACCATCCTGGGCAACATGGCAAAACCCCATTTCTACAAATAATTATGAAAGTTAGCCAGATGATGTGCACCTGTAGTCGCAGCTACTCGGGAGGCTGAGCCCAGGAGGCAGAAGGATCACTTGAGCCCAGGAGGCAGAAGTTGCAGTGAGCAGAGATTGTGTACTGGCACTCCTGCCTGGGCAACAGAGCCTGTCACAAAAAATAAAATAAAATAAAATAAAATAAAATAAAATAAAATAAAATAAAAAGAGGCCCCAGAGAGCTGCCTCGCCTCTTCTGCCATTTGAGAGACCCAGCAAGAAGTCAGCAATCTATCCTCGAAGAAGGCCCTCACCAGAGCCCAACCATGCTAGCATCCTGTTCTCAGACTTCCCAGCCTCCAGAACTGTGAGAAATCCATTTCTATTATTTATTTATAAACCTTCCAGTCTATTTTGTTATAGCAGCTTGATGGGACTAAGACAATAATATTGATATTATAATCTTAAAACTATATATGATAATAAAAATAATTATATGAGTGTTAAGAATCAAGATTTTTCATTTAAAGGAGGGAGGAATAAATACACGATATTAAAAATTTAAAAGTAAAAATTCTGTAATGTTAAATTTGAATCAGAAATATTAGTATAAACGTATGGGTTTTTTTTTCCCCAAAAATATGTATTTCCTAACTCTATTCAGAGAAAAGGCTGAGAAATAATAGTAACCCAGTGTCAGTGAGCACTCCTAGGGCCCAGCTTGTGGTCTCTAGATATCATTCCCCTCTGAAAACAAAGGGGTCCTTAGAGGAATGACTGCTTCCAAGTTAGGAACACAAGATACTCAACATAAACATGGAACTACTTGTTTGTCATAAAGCAAGGAAGCTATCAAAGGCTAAAGGGTTAAGCCAGAAGGACGAAAGAGCTCATACAATACAGTCTCTTAACTAAATATGGACAACATGTGCAAGAAAAAGTATGAGGAATTCAATTGAATAAAAATCCTAAATATGTTATTACAAATGTGTATTATATATTATGGACTTATATAACCATAAGTTTATAATTATGTTCACAATCCTTTATTCCCCCAAAAATGTTCCTAACTACTCATTTGCCACCATTGGAAGTATCTAGGACTCTAACTCCTGACTGAAAATTAGCAATGAAAAAGAAATATTTAAGCATTTATTCAGATTTCCCTATACTAAGTACATCTCACCATAATCAAAATGCCAAAATTGTTGAAAGATTTTCTTTGCAGAAGAATCCCAGCTAATAAATTTTTTTAAATGGCTTTCAAAAATGACCATTGTGCAACCCCTAATGAAATAATTAATTCAGTCAAAAATCATCAGTGACAGAAATGATTAAATGAAAGATTGAAAGGGGAACTTTATAATGGAGACATCAGTTTGTCTCCTTAGCATTACTAAAGACAATCAGATATTTAGGATGGCTAAGACAGAGATGAAAGCTATATAACTATACTTTGTTACGTTAAATTTAGAAAAATACACAGTTTTCCAAATTTTTGTGTATGACACAATTTGAAGCACATATGCTTCCTTTAAGGTCTTTATATTAGTTTCATAGGGCCGCTGTTTAACAGATTACCATAAACTTGGTGGCTTTACAACAAATTGGTTCTCTTACTGTTCTGGAGACCAGAAGTCTGAAATTAAGGTCTCAGCAGAGTTGTTTATTTCCAGAGACTATGAGAGAGAATCTGTTCCATCTTCCTCTGTCCTAGCTTCCCTTGGCTGCCAGCAATCCTGGGTGTTTCTTAGCTTATAGACACATGGCTCCAATTTCTGCCTCTGCCTTCGCATTGCCTTCTTTGGCTCTTCTCTTCTGTTTATGTCCTCTCCTTTACAAGAACATTTGTCATCAGATGTAGAGCCTATATGCATAATTCAAGACAATCTCACAACAACATCTTAAACTTAATTACATATACAAAGACCCTGTATCCAAATAGGATTGCATCACCAGGTTCCAGATGGACATACGATTTCCCTTGATATATAAGTGAGGGCCCTGCAGAACTCACTTATATGAAAGTCTGCCCTCCATGTATGCAGGTTCCATATCCCACAAATACCGTATTTATCTGGGTTTAGTTGAAAGAAAGCTGTGTATAAGTGAACCCGTGCAGTTCAAACCCTGTTGTTCAAGGGTCAGCTGTCTGTTTTAGGGAGCCACCATTCAACCTACCACAGTACTCCTCCCCAAAAATGTTAAACCTGAATCTAACTAAGCCTCCAGCTGCACTGTTCAATATGATAAACATTAGTCACATTCAAATTTAATTCATTTAAATTTTAAATAAAATTTTGTACCTTAGTCATACTGGCCACATTTCAAGAGTTCAGTATCCATGTGTAGCTAGCAACTGCTGTATTAGATAGCTCGGATATGGAAGATTTCCATTTCCATCATCACGGAAAATCCTGTTGGCAAGCACAGATCTAGAAGTTACTCTCCATAAACAAGATATTTGGGGGATGGAGGAATAAGTTAAATCATTTCACAGGAAAGGAAACAGAGAAATCCAGCACATGGGACCAACTACAGGAAGATCAACTTGGTTTCTGCAATAACCCAATGACATGGAAAAAATAAAAAGCAAAAAGGGAAAAGAGTACAGTTCAGTACATTTAACAAGACTTAAGAGAACACCAAATTTAATGTACAGGCATTTTTACAACCAGATTCAAATAAATCATCTGGGAAAGACAGACATTTTTAAGGCATTTGGGAAAATTTGTTTATGGAGTAAGTATTAGATGACACCAAGGAATAATTGTTAATTTTTAGGTGAAATAATGGCATAATAAAACATTTGTGATATTTTGATATGCCTTTGGAAGTATGTAGAGGGATTTACTTTCAAAATGCTTGGTAAAAAATTAATAGAAAAATATATTTAAAATATGACAGAATCTTGATAATATTTGTTTATTTATTTATTTTGAGACAGAATCTTGCTCTGTTGCCCAGGCTGGAGTGCAATGGCACAATCTTGGCTCACTGCAACCTCCACCTTCCAGGTTCATTCTCGTGTCTCAGCCTCCCAAGCAGCTGGGATTACAGGCGTGTGCCACCACACCCTGCTAATTTTTGTATTTTTGGTAGAGATGGGTTTTCACCATGTTGGCCAGACTGATCTCGAACTCCTGACCTCAAGTGATCTACCCACCTTCGCCTCCCAAAGTGCTGGGATTACAGGCATGAGACACCATGCCTGGCCTGAATCTTGATAATTATTGAATATAGAAATGAAAGGTATATGGGTGCTCATTGTGCTATTAGCCTACTTTTGGATATCTGAAAGTTTTCATTGTATCAATTTTTTTTTTTTTTTTT
>NW_016811454.1:2109704-2128334 GCF_001698545.2 Rhinopithecus bieti | reverse complement strand
AAAATAAAATAAAATAAAATAAAATAAAATAAAATAAAATAAAATAAAAAGAGGCCCCAGAGAGCTGCCTCGCCTCTTCTGCCATTTGAGAGACCCAGCAAGAAGTCAGCAATCTATCCTCGAAGAAGGCCCTCACCAGAGCCCAACCATGCTAGCATCCTGTTCTCAGACTTCCCAGCCTCCAGAACTGTGAGAAATCCATTTCTATTATTTATTTATAAACCTTCCAGTCTATTTTGTTATAGCAGCTTGATGGGACTAAGACAATAATATTGATATTATAATCTTAAAACTATATATGATAATAAAATAATTATATGAGTGTTAAGAATCAAGATTTTCATTTAAAGGAGGGAGGAATAAATACACGATATTAAAATTTAAAAGTAAAATTCTGTAATGTTAAATTTGAATCAGAAATATTAGTATAAACGTATGGGTTTTTTTTTCCCCAAAATATGTATTTCCTAACTCTATTCAGAGAAAAGGCTGAGAAATAATAGTAACCCAGTGTCAGTGAGCACTCCTAGGGCCCAGCTTGTGGTCTCTAGATATCATTCCCCTCTGAAAACAAAGGGGTCCTTAGAGGAATGACTGCTTCCAAGTTAGGAACACAAGATACTCAACATAAACATGGAACTACTTGTTTGTCATAAAGCAAGGAAGCTATCAAAGGCTAAAGGGTTAAGCCAGAAGGACGAAAGAGCTCATACAATACAGTCTCTTAACTAAATATGGACAACATGTGCAAGAAAAGTATGAGGAATTCAATTGAATAAAATCCTAAATATGTTATTACAAATGTGTATTATATATTATGGACTTATATAACCATAAGTTTATAATTATGTTCACAATCCTTTATTCCCCAAAATGTTCCTAACTACTCATTTGCCACCATTGGAAGTATCTAGGACTCTAACTCCTGACTGAAAATTAGCAATGAAAAGAAATATTTAAGCATTTATTCAGATTTCCCTATACTAAGTACATCTCACCATAATCAAAATGCCAAAATTGTTGAAAGATTTTCTTTGCAGAAGAATCCCAGCTAATAAATTTTTTTAAATGGCTTTCAAAATGACCATTGTGCAACCCCTAATGAAATAATTAATTCAGTCAAAATCATCAGTGACAGAAATGATTAAATGAAAGATTGAAAGGGGAACTTTATAATGGAGACATCAGTTTGTCTCCTTAGCATTACTAAAGACAATCAGATATTTAGGATGGCTAAGACAGAGATGAAAGCTATATAACTATACTTTGTTACGTTAAATTTAGAAAATACACAGTTTTCCAAATTTTGTGTATGACACAATTTGAAGCACATATGCTTCCTTTAAGGTCTTTATATTAGTTTCATAGGGCCGCTGTTTAACAGATTACCATAAACTTGGTGGCTTTACAACAAATTGGTTCTCTTACTGTTCTGGAGACCAGAAGTCTGAAATTAAGGTCTCAGCAGAGTTGTTTATTTCCAGAGACTATGAGAGAGAATCTGTTCCATCTTCCTCTGTCCTAGCTTCCCTTGGCTGCCAGCAATCCTGGGTGTTTCTTAGCTTATAGACACATGGCTCCAATTTCTGCCTCTGCCTTCGCATTGCCTTCTTTGGCTCTTCTCTTCTGTTTATGTCCTCTCCTTTACAAGAACATTTGTCATCAGATGTAGAGCCTATATGCATAATTCAAGACAATCTCACAACAACATCTTAAACTTAATTACATATACAAAGACCCTGTATCCAAATAGGATTGCATCACCAGGTTCCAGATGGACATACGATTTCCCTTGATATATAAGTGAGGGCCCTGCAGAACTCACTTATATGAAAGTCTGCCCTCCATGTATGCAGGTTCCATATCCCACAAATACCGTATTTATCTGGGTTTAGTTGAAAGAAAGCTGTGTATAAGTGAACCCGTGCAGTTCAAACCCTGTTGTTCAAGGGTCAGCTGTCTGTTTTAGGGAGCCACCATTCAACCTACCACAGTACTCCTCCCCAAAATGTTAAACCTGAATCTAACTAAGCCTCCAGCTGCACTGTTCAATATGATAAACATTAGTCACATTCAAATTTAATTCATTTAAATTTTAAATAAAATTTTGTACCTTAGTCATACTGGCCACATTTCAAGAGTTCAGTATCCATGTGTAGCTAGCAACTGCTGTATTAGATAGCTCGGATATGGAAGATTTCCATTTCCATCATCACGGAAAATCCTGTTGGCAAGCACAGATCTAGAAGTTACTCTCCATAAACAAGATATTTGGGGATGGAGGAATAAGTTAAATCATTTCACAGGAAAGGAAACAGAGAAATCCAGCACATGGGACCAACTACAGGAAGATCAACTTGGTTTCTGCAATAACCCAATGACATGGAAAAAATAAAAGCAAAAGGGAAAAGAGTACAGTTCAGTACATTTAACAAGACTTAAGAGAACACCAAATTTAATGTACAGGCATTTTACAACCAGATTCAAATAAATCATCTGGGAAAGACAGACATTTTAAGGCATTTGGGAAAATTTGTTTATGGAGTAAGTATTAGATGACACCAAGGAATAATTGTTAATTTTAGGTGAAATAATGGCATAATAAAACATTTGTGATATTTTGATATGCCTTTGGAAGTATGTAGAGGGATTTACTTTCAAAATGCTTGGTAAAAAATTAATAGAAAATATATTTAAAATATGACAGAATCTTGATAATATTTGTTTATTTATTTATTTTGAGACAGAATCTTGCTCTGTTGCCCAGGCTGGAGTGCAATGGCACAATCTTGGCTCACTGCAACCTCCACCTTCCAGGTTCATTCTCGTGTCTCAGCCTCCCAAGCAGCTGGGATTACAGGCGTGTGCCACCACACCCTGCTAATTTTGTATTTTGGTAGAGATGGGTTTTCACCATGTTGGCCAGACTGATCTCGAACTCCTGACCTCAAGTGATCTACCCACCTTCGCCTCCCAAAGTGCTGGGATTACAGGCATGAGACACCATGCCTGGCCTGAATCTTGATAATTATTGAATATAGAAATGAAAGGTATATGGGTGCTCATTGTGCTATTAGCCTACTTTTGGATATCTGAAAGTTTTCATTGTATCAATTTTTTTTTTTTTTTTTTGAGACAGAGTCTCACACTGCTGCCCAGGCTTGAGTGCAGTGGCACTATCTCTGCTCACTGCAAGCTCCACCTCCCAGGTTCATGCCATTCTCCTGCCTCAGCCTCCCGAGTAGCTGGGACTACAGGCATCCACCACCACACTCAGCTAATTTTTTGTAGTTTTAGTAGAGATGGGGTTTCACCATGTTAGCCAGGATGGTCTTGATCTCCTGACCTCATGATCTGCCCACCTCGGCCTCCCAAAGTCCTGGGATTACAGGCGTGAGCCACCACGCCTGGCCACATCAATTTTTAAAATATGATCATGTTTAGATTATTTGTAATCTAACATAAATGAAAGAAACATTAATGTTGAAGACAAACACTTCAACAGAATTCAAGAATTCAATTCCTACCATTTAGTAAATGTTAGCTGTCAGGCAAAGTGTGTAGCCTCTGTAATCTCAGCTTCCTCTTCTCTAAAGTTGAGACTTGTGTACATCATGAAAACTGTTATATAATCATGAGAAAATATATCACTAATATTATTGTTGGTGTCAGTTCATCTTTTTAGATAGCTGAGATACTGGACAGGATGGGCTCTTGCATGTAGCAAAACTTTTCTATTTTGAGGCATTTGAAGGGCAGTCTTAATTACAGAATTTTGTTTTTAAACCAGTTTTATTTTTAGCTCATGGATCCAGTTGCTTCTTACCATCTCCAATGATACACTTGTATGGACAGCCACCACCTTCCCTCACCTGGCTTATTGTAATAACCCCCTAACCGTTCTCCACAGTTCTCCTCTCACCAAGAAATGCCCACCTTCACTCTGTTCTCGAGAAAGCAGTCAGAGAGCCCTTTACCATGTAGGTCAGAGCCTATCACTTCACTACTCGCAACCTCTAGTTTGCTTCCCACCTCACTGAGAGTAAAAACCGAACTCTACCATGGACTTCAAGGCCCTGCTTGCCCTAAGTCCCTGCTTCCTCTCTGGCCTCCTCTAACTTCTCACTCCCTCACACTGTCCTCCTTGCTGTTTTTAGCACATGCCTGCCTCAGGGGCTTTATATCTGCTGTCTCTCTACCTGGAACACTCTTCTCCAGTTATCTATATAGTTTAACTCTTTTCCTCTTCAAGCCTTTTATTTTATATTTTCAGTAGTGCCTTTCCTTTAAATAAATTTAGTGCCTTTAAATAAATGTAATTTATTTAAATTTTAATTAATTAAAATGTTGTACCTTAGTCATACTCGTCACACTTCAAGAGTTCAGTATCCATGTGTAGCTAGTAGCTGCTGTATTTAATAATACATATTTAATAATGTAAACTCCCCTTAAAAACTCCTACTACCTCTTCCTGTTTCACTTTCCCCTTACTAAAAACATATTTTTTCATAAAGTACGAATCTGTAGGCCAGCCTTTGATGTTGATAATACAAATCATTCTTATTGATCCGTAAATACATCCTCTAAAGACTAGACAGCTTGTTTTACCTCTATTACAAGTTTCTGCATTCATCATTCAAAAAATTTTGGAAGTGTTTAGGTTGCTTGAGAAGGGGTGTGTTTGCTTAAGTAATTTAAATATTTTCCCAGCAATTTATATATATATATATATAATTATATATTTAAAAGTAGTTATTGATAACTACTTTAGATAATGCATTTAAAGAGATCAAATTTATATATAAATTTTTATAAATAATGAATCTAAATTTGTTAGTTTATAAAAGGTATAAATAGTATAATCAGCATTTTGCCTTTTCTTTTGTGTTTTCTTTTAAATTGAGATACAGGCCAGGCGTGGTGGTTCATGCCTGTAATCCCAGCACTGTGGGAGGCCGAAGCAGGTGTATCACCTGAGATCAGGAGTTCGAGACCAGCCTGGCCAATAAGGCGAAACCCTGTCTCTACTAAAAGTACAAAAATTAGCCGGGCATGGTGACAGGCACCTGTAATCCCAGCTACACAGGAGGCTGAGGCAGGAGAATCACCTGAACCCAGGCAGTGGAGGTTGCAGTGAGCCAAGATCACGCCACTGCACTCCAGCTTGGGTGACAAGAGCGAGACTGTCTCTCAAAAAAAAAAAAAAAAAAAAAAGGAAATTAAGGTGTAATTTACATAAAGTGAAATGCTCGGATCTTAGTAAACAGAAGAATATTCTCTATTCTCTTTTAATGAATGTATGTCAAGTTACACATTTCTAGCACCCAAGGATGTTCCCTCATACTTTTTCCCATTCATAGGTAAAAGCCTGATCTAGAATTGCTTACAAATGGAATTACATAGTAAATTCTTTTTTCTGTCCAACTTCTTTCACTAAGGATGATAATTTTAAGATTCATCCCTGCTGTTGGCTATTTTTGTAGTTTATTTCTTGTTATTGCTGATTTATCTTCTGTTGTGTGTATAAACCATAGTTTGATTATCCATTCTCCTGGTGATAAACAGCTCAATTATATCTACTTTTTGCTATGATGGGTAAAGCTGCTACTGAACATTCTCCACGGATTTTTGGTAAACATATATTGTCGTTTCTCTTCTCAATTCACCTGAGGTGAATCACTGAGTCATAACATCAGTGAAAGTCTAGTTTTGAAAGAGCTCCTAGACCTTTTCCAAAAGGGATTATGCCATTTTGTACTTCCACCAGCAGTGTATGAACGTTCTGGATGCTCCATATCCTTTCCAACATTTGTTTTTGTCATTTTTTTACACTTTAGTAAGGACATCTCATTGTAGTTTTAATCTGCATTTCCCTGATGATGTATGATACATTTTTCATTTGCCTATTGGGCATTTCTAGTTCTTATTTATTTTTTCATTGAATTATAATTACTTGTTTATGTTTCCCTTGATAGTAAGTCAGAGACTGAGTATATGTTTTATTTCTAGTATGTAGTATAATGTCAGTAAAATATTGAATAAATTAATCTGTCAACCAAATATTAGCAGGAAGAACACTCACAGTGCACTCAAGGAGCTCGTAGTCTAGTTATGGAAGCAGAAGGTCTAGAATAAATCATCAAAGTTTTTACTTGGTTTTGTTTTCTACAAAGTGACATATAGCAGTTTCATATTAATAGAATGTACTGGATGTATGAGTTGAAGAGGAGATGAAGCATTGTTAAGATCATTGTGGAGCTGTTTATGAATAAATTAAGTCCTTATGCCAGAGAAAACTAGATTAAATATTTGATTAACGGGACATGAGTAATATTAGGAAAAGCAGTTGATTTAAAGAGAACAAATAAAAGTTCAGTGAACAATAATTTGAAGAAAATTGTCATAACTGTGTTGACAAAGGGGTCATGAGAAATCAGGTTTACAAGAAAAAAAGATGCCTGTTGGTACAGGGTATTTAATGTTTTCAAAACATTTTATTCACTACAACTTGTAGTTGTTAGGAAATTTTTTATATTTTAAAGTTTTAAAATTTTCTTAGGGAGGGTGGGATGGGGTAAGAGTTGAAAACTACCTATTGAGTATTATGTTCACTATTTGCAGGATGGGTTCACTAAAAGCTCAAACTTTAGCATTCTGCAGTATACCCATGTAACAAACCTGCACATGTACCCCCGAATCGAAAATCCGTTAAATTTATTTTTTAAATTATCTTAAAAATATAGAAAATGCACATAGTATATAAGGTATAAAGGCTGCCTCTCTAATTCCACTCTCTAGATGCAACCACTTAGGAATTTTTTGTGTATTCTTCCAAATATTTTCTATGTATATGCAGGGATATATATCATATAAATATTTATATGTATAGTACCCTCACCCTTACATACATCATCTTACTTCTTTTTAGTATAGGAGTAGTATGACACTATGTTTTACAGCTGCATAATACTTTTCTGTAGTCGCCTGTTAATGCATATTTAGACTGTTTCCCACCTTTTACTATTATAATAGCACTTTGCCTGTTTTTTTGATACCTGGGATCCTTTAATGATAATAAAGAAATTTATTCCATTTACATTTATTTTCATAACATACATTTGGTCAACTTCTGCTTTGTGGTTAAGAGTTTATTTTGTGTATTTCTCTCCTGCTGAAAATTTGGTTTTTAGTGGTTTCTTTGTAATTATATTTAATATATTCAAACCTCTGTTTCTAAATGTATCAATTTTAGACAGTAACTACTGATGCCTGCTTTATAAAATGAGAAAATGAAGAGGGGTGAAAATAAAGATAGGGTACTCTCTCCTAAATTACTTCCTTATTAACTTGTGATTTTCATTTTTTTATATATTTTATATTGTCAGAGTTTATAATATTTACATTTTTTCTGTAATTATTGTTCCCACAGATATTTAGTCTTAGTTTTGTATTTAAATGAATGTATTGCTTACCTCCAGACCTGCTATTCCACAGCTTCACCATTATCTTAGTCCATTTTTGCTGCTATAACAAAATCCTGAGACAGGGTAATTTATAAAGAACAGAAATTTATTTTCTCATAGTTCAAGAGACTGAGAAGTCTAAGATCAAGGTGCCAGCAGGTTCAGTGTCTGGCGAGGCCCTGTTGCCCATAGATGGTGCTGCCTAGGTTTCCTCATTGGCAGAAGAACAGAACAATGGAAGGCAAAGAGGGACCTTAGCTAGTGCTCTGTAGCCCGTTTATAAGATATTAACCTTTTCATGATGACTTAGTCACTTCCCGAAAGGCTCCACCTCTTAATACTACCACAATGGAGACTGTATTTCAACACATGAATTTTGGGAGACATTATGGCCATAGGAACCATGTTGAATTCTTCATTTTGATGCAGTTCTTAGTTTGCTGTTTTCCATTATTAATAAGTTTTTCAAGATGGGTCAATAAGTGCCATATTCCCTCTGTGTTTTCAAATGTTTGAGAGTGTTTTTCGTTTATCTTTATTTATGTTAGAGGTCAGCATGAGTTTGCCTGCGTTTGTCGATTACTTGATTTTCCTCCTTCTTGAGACAGCACTTATGCTTCCTATATGCAATAAGCTCTAACATTTTCTCTTACTGTATTTAAGTATGACCATTAGATTTATATTATATGGAAGTTTTTTTAATTTTTTTTAAAAAAATCTGTGCTAAAATATAGTATTAAATAACATGAGCATAGTGATCTAAGGTTACCAGCAGCTTCAATTCTACATGATCTCTCAAATACCCTTTTGACAGATTTGCTGGGTACTCTGCCCTGGGGTCTTGTTTTCTATGGTTTTCTGTTTTGGGACAGCTAGTCTGAGATCAGCCTACTTCTTAGTGAAGTCACCTAGATTATTGGTCCTATTTTGATGAGTCTGGATTTATATATCTCTGCTAATTCTGCCTATCAGATACAAAGCAGGTTCATACTTCTCTCTTCTTACTACTTCACCTCCATGAAGTTTTTTTTTTTAACGTAGGAGACCTGCTCAGGGGAAATATCTCTCTTCTATCTCTGTCTCTCCTCCATTCTGAAGCTGGACCCCCACAAAGAATTACCCTACAATTCCAGAGTCCTATTCCTATCCTTAGACTATATTAAAGTTTATTGACTGTACCCCTCTAGACTCCCTCATTATTTTCAGTGAAATGTATACCTGACTGGAGATGCAGCCATATATCAACTGGTGGTGCACTCCACCTTTGGGACTGTGTCCAAATTTCATAGCAAGGCATGAGATTATGGTCGTTTTCTAATTCCACTGTAGATAGAATTTTCTTCCCAATTTCTCAAGTGTTTGTTCCTATAGAGTTTCAGGGAGGGAAGTAGAGTCACTTACTTGACTTCATCTTTTATTATCATCTCTTATTAGAGATCCTAAGTCTGACAGATATGACAGAAATTCTCTTTAAGGAAGATTATTCGAGAGTCTTTTAAGGTATATATTAAAGTGGGATGAGGTGACATACCAAAAACTCTCAGAATAATCTAGGCCAGTACAGTCTAACAGAACGCTCTGCAATGATGAAATTCGTCTCTATTTGTGTTGTCCAATATAGTAGTTACTAGCCACATGTAGTTACTGAGCACTTGAAATGTGGTTTGTGAAACTGAGAAATTGATTTGATATGAATTATTTCAAATTTAATTTTATAGGGCCACACTCAGCTAATGGCCATTATGTTGGACAGTGCAGATCTGGGCAATATAAAAGCCTGAACATTCAACTGTGATGAAAGAAATGGAAATAAAAGAGGATACCCAAGAGGTGTTAAGGAGAAAAGAAGCAGCAATGTTCCCATAGAGGAAAAGAGAAAGAGGAGATTTAAACAATTCAAAGGCAGTTTGCTCAGAAGAATGGGGAAACTGGTAGTACTGTCAAATGAAAAAGGGTATCTTTTGGAAAATCGATAATTTAACAGGTTGAGTTCCCAGTGGCAAGGAAACCTCTAAGTGGAAATGACTGTAAACAAGTAAAATTCTCACATGAATTGGGGTGGGGTGAGGGTCAGAGCTACCAAAAGAAAATTTTCCTTGACACTTCTGTCTTGGCCTCTTCTGCCAGCATACACTCCTTTTCAGAGATTGCCTTGTCCTCCTCAACATGCAGGGACCCTGGTATATGACACAATAATGATTGTTCAAAGAAATTACTATTTTACCTACTGAATGGTTAATATGAAATCAGTTTCTGAAACACTCACTGGTGCAGAGTATCAAAGAGAAACGGTTTTGTTTTGGAAAGGAATACAAGATAAAATATTGCTTGGCATACACATAGTACTTTTCGTCTGAAAGTCTCCACATACTCAGCAAGTTTAATTAATGAGAAAACCTCTAAGAAAGAGAAGTGATGAAATAAGGAAGACAGATACCAGTGTTCTATTTCTGTGATTTTTAAAAATCAAGCTTAGTATTTTCCTCTTCCATTAATGCACACAAGTGTAGCCCCATGAGACAGCTGTGAGATATTCATCTTTCTGCTGAATGATTTCTCTTGAAGGGATCTCACTTATGAGGGATAGCAACCACACAGAATCCTACCCCCTAACTGTATTGATGTCCTTTGCTCCATTTGCAATGGAAATCCATCCCTATCATCAGGGTGCAGCAAGCATTCTCTGATAATCGAGTCTGCACTGTCTCTGGAAAGATTGTTTTGTTGCAGAATGGAGCAGGTTATCTTCTTTGTCAAAAATTACTCAAAACAAACATCCATGAATCTAGGACTAACATGTGTTGAAAGGGAATAGGCAAGGCCCCTTAACGGGTACCCTACTGTGTAATCTTCCTTTCATCTTAATTCAGAATCCCTTGGAAATTCAAGTTGCCGTATGCAAAAATATAAATTCTTCTAATTACTTATGTGTAGGGCACAGGTTTGGCCTAATCAAAAGAGATATGCAATAATATATCCTGGCATTTATTTTCATCTGTTGTAACTTGAGGATAGGTGCTGGGGTTTGGTTTTGGTCTCATGCCTTATTCTTTTTTGTTTTGTTTTTTGCGTTTTGCTTCCCAATTGAAATTGCCCAGTTGCTTTTCTCCTCCTTACTCAAAAAAGTAAAAAACGAAAACATTGTTCTGCCAAAAGAGAAAAATACCTCAGAAAACCCTGGCTTCTGAAGATTTTTACAAAGGGTTTAATGTTTTGCAAAATAAAGCTAGCTTCCATGTGCAAAACAGCTGTTTTTGTTTGAATGGGGAAGATACTGATGGGTTTCAGTTGTTGCTTTTTAACTCATCCAGGACTTCTGTATGTCTCCAGTCATATAGAGATCATTCACTTCTAGCCCACAGCCCTCTTAAATTCTCTGGGCCCAGGACATTAAGTTTGTCCCATCTTTTCTTGACTTTCTTTAGCCACCTGAGCCAGCATTGTCTTAATCTCTCCTCTTTACACGGTGCCCCTTGTTTGTCCAGTGACAAGGTTTACACTCTTTTCTCATTCGTGCTGAAGACCTCCTCACACCATCAAGATCACCATTGTCCAATAAGAGGCCATAGTGACCTTTCCATTTTAATACATTACTGTGAATTTAGAAGAGCTGATCTAACACTTTCCAGATTAAATGTCAAATTCTCAAAATTCAGATGGATTTGGAATCCACCTAAGTATATTTTTCTGCTTCCATTCCCAGTAGACTGCACAGTGGCACTGATTAGCACTAGCATTTTGTAATATCACTTAAGGCTTTAGCACTGTGGAGTTCTGCCAGTAATGGTGTTTAATTCACTTATATGTGCCAATTCATCTCTGTCAGGAACCTATTAATTTCTTCACTATTTTACTCTGTCCCTAACCCCTATATAATGAGACACAGTAATCCCCATTTGTATAACCAAAAAACTCAGAGTCTCTTATAAATTATCCCTGATCCCACTGCTTTTAGTGACCAGAAAGCCTCTGTATTTCTTTTTCATATTTAAATCAATTTTCACAAGTTATTTTCTTTAGAAGAATACACTGGAACTCTAGGCCACTAAATTAGTGAAGTCATAGAAAAACTGCAGGATTTTGATGGGTTTGTTAACATGCATCCCTGTCCCAAGAAAGACTTCTATAATATCGAACTAAAGATGCACTGTTCCCACAAGCGCATGCTATCTGTGGGGAGGGAATGTGAATGAAAATCAGCCTTTGAAGCTACTATCAGCCTAGTCATCAGTGGGCAAGATATCAAAGTACCCATAGCATTGCTATCAAAGTAAAGACCCTGTAACAAATAAAGATCAGATATATAAAATTAATCCTCTTATGCTGTTGGCATTTCTGCATGCTGTGATCTTGAGTAAACAGGAGAATGACAGCTAAGTGATGAGGAAGAGTTAACGTAAATTCAAGAGAGTATTTCATTATATTATCATATGAAACTCACATACATCTTTACTGCCTGTTCTGTATTTTTCAGGATTGGAGCAAAACATCAGGAGCTAAGGGAAAAGCAGGCAAGAGGTCTTCTTGATTATGGTACTGGTGCAATTGGATCAGTATACGATATGGATGATGATGAAATGGACCCCAATTATGCCAGAGTGAACCACTTTCGGGAACCATGCACATCAGCAAATGTCTTTAGATCTCCATCTCCCCCTCGAGCTGGACCGTTTGGTTACCCTCGGGATGGCCGTCCATTGTCTCCAGAAAGAGACCACTTAGAGGGTCTCTATGCCAAGGTCAACAAGCCATACCATCCACTGGCTCCAGCTGACAGGTAATAAACTTAGTGATAGATAAATGTAGCTTTAGTTCAGTATGTTTCAAATCATCTCTACTGCTGAAACCGATAAAAAGTATCTCCTTCAATCGATGAAAACTGAAATGACTCAGTACCCTAGACAAGTGCCATCCTTTGACCAACGTGTAAAATATCCACCATCAAAAATAAAACAATAGCCAATTGTAAGGTGGCATGAATGAATAGTAGTAGCAGAGTTCATGATGCAACAGGGAGCCATTTTTGAAGGAAAATTGTGACAGACATCTCATGATGAAAACTTTGAACGAATATTGTCCTTTCTCCTAAGAGACCAAATGTAAAAGATTTATTCAGGAAGACGGCATGGCACATGGAGGTGGAGAGTCAGAAAAGAGAAAATGATAGCTTCCAAGTAGGTGTGATTGAAGTGGGAATTACAGATAGCTGCAGAGGAGCAGGGGTCTTTGAAAAGTAAGATGGGGATTTTGTACTCAAGGGAAAGGTGACCCTGTATAGATATTCATGGATGATCAGAGGTAGAAAAAGAGATAATCTTGGCAATAGGAGTTTGATGAAGTAGAGAAAGATAAGAGGTGACAAGGCCACGGATCTTTAGGTTTAGCAGCTAAGGAGAAGGATAATAGGACCATCTGTCAGTACAATTGAAGTAGGTAGAGAACAAGATGTTTTCAACCCCACCTCCTGCCAAAAGTAAAATGTTTCATGTCTTGAAAGATTGATGTAAGAGAGGTTTAGTCAATATACATTGTTAGGTGACCCTTGGAATTACACATGCAAGGAATGAGTTGACTGACCTTGGACTAATCTGACTAGCTTGACGAGGGAAGTGGTGGGGTAGAAGGGTAGCAGGCACAGAGAGCTCTCATTCTATATGAAGAAAAGCCTTGTTTTCCAGACTTCTTAGGGTTCTGACAACCACTCAGTCCCTATTAGGAACCAGCCTTTATGTGATAGCATGATATATTGCATATGTTTACCATTTACATTTCCCCAGCTGGGTGATATTATGCACTTTCAATTAGGTTGGGGAGAGGAAGGGAAATCATGGCATTTTTATGCAGACTGTAAAGTGTAGCTTCACAAGACTGATTACCTTTCAGAGCCTTTCCAATAACCAAGTGGGAAGGAAGGAGCAATTTTTAATCCTTACTGTCAGGCTTCCAGGTTGATAATATTAAAGAAAGATGGTCAAGTTTTTCTTTGGGACAAAATGAAAATATAAATTTTATGACTGTGATATAGCCATAATAACTAAACTGCTAATTCAAAGAATTGATTAAGAGTTGGATTTTTCTCCCCAACCTTCATAGTGGATTGAATTTTATCATATAAATAATAACACCAGGCATGAGTCTCTTCTGGCCCAAACTGTAGTCAATCTTACCTTCCCTAAATTAGATAGGTCTTCATAACAATCCTCTCTGCATATTCCACAGCTAGAATCCCAACACAGAGGGACTGTTTATAGGAACCTCCCAAGCCAGTATTTTCCAATACTAATTCCATGGAAATAAATATGAGGCATTTTATTAAAAAAAAAAAAAGATTCACAAGTCAACTATGTATGGGGAATTCTAGGAATTTTGGGGTAAGCCACAAGGAACAGGTTTTCTTTTTTTTTTTTTTTCCTTTTTCGAGACAGAGTCTCACTTTTTTGACCAGGCTGGAGTGCAGTGGTGTGATCTCGGCTTACTGCAACCTCCACCCCCTAGGTTCAAGCGATTCTCCTGCTTCACCCTCCCAAGTGAGTAGCTGGGATTACAGACACCTGCAACCATGCCTGGCTAAGGGGTTTTGATGTATTTGCCAATCAGTGGACAATAGGAGCCACTAAAGTGTCATAATTGGGGAATGAGCTGATGGATTTGTGTTTTGGGAAAATAGCTCTTCCAGCTTGACGACAGACAAAGAAGACCCTGGTTAGACTAAGAGACAAAGTTAGAGATGATTACAGTAGTAAATGAGGACAGGAGCTTGTCCTCATTTGACTCCTCATTTGAGGAGGGGTGTTGGAGACAGGAGAGTATAAGAAGCAGCCCAAAACCTTAGCTTAAAACAAACACAAAGATGTTTCGCAGATATCACAGACACGAGGCTTTCAAATGCTTCAGAGAGCTCAGTGGAATAAGGACTGAAAAGAGCGCTTTAGATTTGGCCACTAAAAGGTCATCAGTTAATTTAGAGAGAACAGTTTTAGTAGCTAAGTAGGACCAGAGGGAGAATTACAATGAGAAGAGAATTGATGAAGAGGTAAGAACTTAAAGAGTGAGCTCTTGGTGACAGAGAACAGAGTTATAGAATGGAAAAGTTGCAGCTTTGAAGTTCCTTCTGTGACAGTATTTCAGAGCTAACAAGAGAATTCAGAGACTGTCTAGAGTGACCTTCTCATATGATTATTGCAGAAACTGAGGCCCAGAGAAGTTGAGTGACTTGCCCAAGATCACACAGCATGGAATCAGGACTTTATTCTAGATCTCTCTGTTCTACAGTTTTCTTTTCCCTACCCCACGCTATGATATAGACCCACACTCTCATTTCCTGCTTGAGGAATGTATTAGTCCATTCTCGCACTGCTATAATAAGATACCTGTGACTGGGTAATTTACAAAGAAAAGAGATTTGATTGGCTCACAGTTCTGCAGGCTGTCCAGCAAGCATGATGCTGGCATCAGCTCAGCTTCTTGGGAGGCCTCCGGAAACTTTCTATCGTGACAGAAGGCAAAGGGGAAGCAGGCAGTTCTTACATGGCAGAAGCAGGAGCAAGACAAAGAGGAGGGAGGTGCTACACACTTCTAAACGGCCAGATCTCATGAGAACTCACTCACTATTACAAACACAGTACCAATGGGGAAATCCACCCCCATGATCAAATCACCTCCCACCAGGCCCCACCTCCAACATTGGGGATTACAATTAGACATGAAATTTAGGCAGGAACACAGATCCAAACCATATTAAGGAAATGAGTACCTGGATAAGTAAAGAAGCATCCATCTGGGCTCCCAACATGTAATGGCAGATTAAATCATGGGTTTGGGGATGAAGCTGATAGGGGTCCAGTCCACTTCCAAATATTCCTGCGTGAGCTGCATGACTTGTCCAAGATGGCTTTTTTTTATTTTCATGCATATAATTCAACAAATACTTATTGAGTATCCACTAAGGGCCAGGGCCTGAGTTCAGTACTGAACTTACCAGGGAACTGGGAGGAAGATGATTATGCCGCCTTCATTATGGAGATTAGGATCCAATGGCAATGCGAAGTCCTAAACATGCAGTGGGAACACAGTGTGGAAAGTGCAACTGAAGAGTAAGTGCAGGGTACTGGCTGGGGCCAGGCAGTAAAGGTGAAAATAGAGGGGAGAGGAAGCATGATGTGTTAGGGGGACTGAAAGACTCTCAGTAAAATAGAAACCTGGTGGGAGGGATAAATGGAAAGAGAGAACATGGGATGGCCTCAGAGCTGACCAAAGACAGGGGAGAGAGGTTGGCCAGCCTTGATGAAGAGTTTGGACTCCATCCTGAGGGAGGCAGGGCAGGGTTTGGGTTGGGGAAGAGACTGAGGGTTTTAACGTGAGATATAATCCTGGAATTCAATAGGCTGTTTAATAGCATAGGCGATTTATCCTCACCTACTTATTTGTAAAAGGGAAGATTATAATAATAACCTTGCATCTGTGATGGTTAAATATGATTTTACATTTTGCTTTTTTTTCTATCTCCTTATGAAACATACCCTATTTGTCCATATATCTCTGTCTTATAGTAACAGATCATGTGTACGTGGCCCATACTAGCTTTCTAACAGAGGCAACTTTGGTCTCATACCTACTTGCTTCTCAAAGGTTGGCCCTGAACCTTCAGCCCATCTTAGGAAAAAAAAAAAAAAAAAAAAGTTGCCTTATAAAAGATTCATCTGTAAACGACAGCGGTTAAAAAAAAAAAAACCTTTTTACCACCAGGACAGAGACACATGACTGGATTTTCACAGTGCTGGTTCTTCCAGGATTTGAACATAGCATGGGTTAAATCCTGCCCTCAAAGCCTGACAATTACTCAGGTTTACAGTGTGTTAGTTTTCCACCACAATGCCAGCATTGAAAGGGCTCCCACAGTGTATGAACATGAAAACTTTGTGTCTGGATGAGGACAAAACAGTCCCAAATAGGGGGCTAGAAGGTACGTGTGGCACACAACACAAATGCAGTTTTGCATTAGTTTGTGTGACAATTTGCCATTCATTTCTAGAGGTTGCCAAATGGGTTGCCAAATGCACATATTATCAGTAAAAAAAAAAAAAAAGTTTTTGGATGTTTACCTCTAAAAATATGGGCATTTGTTTCTAACTGATAGATACTAATTTACCCTACTACTATATTACATGTAAGACACATACCAAATAGAGAAATTAATTTTAAAATGAGACTTTAACAAATTATAAGTAGTGGTTCTGATATTTTCTTCCTCCCTCAAATGGGGTTTATACAGCCCATTTTGGAAGCCACTGGTCTCAGATTCAGGCTTCATGGTAGTTGGGACCTATCCTGCCTTTGCTCACCCTGTCTCCTCAGTTCCTGGGGCAGTCTGTCCTCAATAAATATTTTTGGAATAATGAATGAATGAATAGTTTAACAGAATCTTTTTTTTTTTTTTTCTTGAGATGGAGCTTCACTCTTGTTGCCCCGGCTGGAGTGCAATGGCACAATCTTGGCTCACTGCAACCTCCACCTCCCGGGTTCAAGCGATTCCCTTGTCTCAGCCTCCCAAGTAGCTGGGATTACAGATGTGCACCACCACACCCAGCTAATTTTTTATATTTTTAGTAGAGACGGGGTTTCACCATGTTGGCCAGGCTGTTCTCGAACTCCTGACCTCGTGATCTGCCCACCTTGGCCTCCCAAAGGGCTAGGATTATGGGCATGAGCCACCGTGCCTGGCTGGTTTAACAGTATCTTCGAGTTGGCTAGGACCTTCAGTGGTCAAGCCTCATGTCCCACTCATCAGAGGCATCTTCTCCACGAACTGCCTCATGAATGTCACCTAACTCACGTTGGCATACTTCAGTGACAAAATTCATGAGGCATCCGTTTTCTTTTAGATGACTCTAGTTGATGTAGAAATGCCCACTTTTTACCCACCCAAACACTGTCTCCATGTAGCTTTTGCCAGGGATTTTGGGTTGAGCTACCCGGACACAGCATCTAAGCCTCATTAACAACCTTTTAGATATCTAAAGTGACTCCTATGACCACCTTCACTAACAAACATTTATGAACTCTAAACATGTGCCAGGCTCTGTGCTCAGCACTGGCCTTAAGAAGAATATAGAAAACACAGCAAATGACCTTGAGAAGTTTCTTATATAATCATTTCTTCAGCATAAACTCCCACAGCTGTTTTAGCCCCTTCTTAAATTACAATTCACACCTTCAGCCCTCTTGGCAGCCATTTGGGGTATATGTACACTAAAGTCTTTTGAGTGTATGATTCCTTTGTTGGGCATGGCTTGCAGAACTGGGTACCCTATTTCAGATATGGTCAGAAAACCACGGAAATCAGTGGGACTCTGGGTATCCTTTGATTTTAATCCTTTGCACTTATTAATGTGGCCTAAGCTTTTACATCCATTGTCATTATTAGCTTCTATTGCACTTTTAACTAAATGCCTGGTTTTTTTGTTTTTTTTTTTCACTTGAGTTGCTATCAAACGAGATTTCCCAATAAATTTACAAAATCCTATATTGGTACAATAACTTTTTTAAATGTGGGATAGTCTTTCCCAAGTTGAATATTTACTTGTTAGGTTTAGCTCATTGTTGTAGCCAATAAAGATATTTTAAAGTATCAATTTTTGTACTCCAATGTATATATTATTCTTCCTAAATTGTACCATCCTCATGTTTAATCATTGTGAGCCCATCCATGTCATTGATAAGATCATTGATCAGTGTCAGATACAATCCCTGCATCACATCACTCGAGACCTCCATGAATCAACACTCTTTGCGATCTTCAGTTAGCTATTAATCTAGTCTGCTATTATCTAGTCTGCATTTTCCAGTTCATCTGAACTTATCTTACTAATAACGAGGTACACCATGTTTGTGAAAATCCTTTGATTTACCACTCTGGTAACCCTAAGAAGAAAAGGAATTACGATTGGGTGTGGTGGCTCAAGCCTGTAATCCCAGCACTTTGGGAGGCCAAGGCAGGTGGATCACCTGAGGTTGGGAGTTCGAGACCAGACTGACCAACCTGGAGAAACCCCATCTCTCCTAAAAATACAAAATTAGCTGGGCGTGATGACCCACTCAAAAAAAAAAAGGGGGGGGAACTGTTTGTTCTTGATGAATCTTAGAGAGCACTTTTTTTTTTTTTTTTTTT
>NW_016811454.1:2105984-2109325 GCF_001698545.2 Rhinopithecus bieti | reverse complement strand
TTTTTTTTTTTTTTTTTTTTTGGAGATGAAGTTTCGCTTTTGTTGCCCAGGCTGGAGTGCAGTGGCGCAATCTCAGCTCACTGCTACTTCCACCTCCCAGGTTCAAGCGATTCTCCTGCCTCAGCCTCCCAAGTAGCTGGGATTACAGGTGTCCGCCACCATGCCTGGCTAATTTTTTGTATTTTTAGTAGCGACAGGGTTTCATCACTTTGGCCAGGCTGGTCTCAAACTCCTGACCTCAGGTGATCCGCCCGCCTCGGCATCCCGAAGTGCTGGGATTACAGGCATGACCCACCGCGCCCAGCCCCCTTTTGTCTTTTTCCTCTAATATTCATAAATAATGTGTCCATTTAGACTTAATTATGCAAAATAACACTTTCTGTGAGCTGGTGTAATACCAGGCATTTAGAGGCACTTAGTATTTGCTTACTAAATACTTACTTAGTGACTGATATATGGCAGCTATAAAATTAAAGTGGCAAGCAGCACACAGCTCCTCAGTGCTCCAGTTAAGCAGCTTTGGTTTTCCAGCATGTATCCACTAATTTTGCAGGAAGCTTTTATTGAGCATCTGTTGTATTTCAGAGGCATACAAAGAAGTTTAGAAGCAATCTGACTCCCAAGGAATTCAGTCTGATAGCCTAAACTATCTCATAAACAAATCATTACAATATAATACGTTCCATTAGAATAGAGGTGTATACGGGATATATTGTAAAAATCATGAAATTGTAAGTGCATTCAGTGTGAGAAAGACCTGAAACTATAGATTTATCTTTGCAGGGCCTTGGTTCAAATGTATTAATTTTTCAAAGCCTGATCTCTCACTGTAAAATGAAGACATGAGGCCAGGTGCGGTGGCTCACGCCTGTAACCCCAGCACTTTGGGAGGCCAAGGCAGGTGGATCACAAGATCAGGACATCAAGACCACCCTGGCTAACACAGTGAAACCCTGTCTCTACTAAAAATACAAAAAAAAAAAAAAAAATTAGCTGGGCATGGTGGCGGGTGCCTGTAGTCCCAGCTACTTGGGAGGCTGAGGCAGGAGAATGGCATGAACCCGGGAGGCGGAGCTTGCAGTGAGCCAAGATCATGCCACTGCACTCCAGCCTGGGCGACAGAGCAAGACTCTGTCTCAAAAAAAAGAAAAAAAGATGAGGACGTGAGTATACTTGCTCTTGTCTGGTTTATTCATGGATTAAACGAAATCATTTCAGTGTTTGGCTCAATAAATGTCAACTGTATTTAGGAATATTATTGGAGTATATATTATCAGACTGCATTACATATTATTGGTATATATATTGAGAAGATTATTGAACTGAATATAACTATTGAGGAAGGTTATTGATTATATCTAGCTGTTGACCATTTAAAATAATAGGTTTGGGAACCTGTTAGAGTCCATCTGTTCCACTGTTCCATGTTTAATGGTTAATTCCTAGCTCCAGCCTCAACTCCTGCCAGTGTATTGCAATCATCAGAAACAAAAAGTAGAAACAGAAGAGCTAGTGAGGAGATGAGAGGCAAGAAAACGTTAAAAAAAGTGCAGATTCTTTTTATTTATTTATTTATTTATTTTATTTTATTTTTTTTTTTGAGGTAGAGTCTCGCACTGTCACCTGGGCTGCAGTGCAGTGGCACGATCTCAGCTCACTGCAACCTCCACCTCCCAGATTCAAGCAATTCTCCTGCCTCAGCCTCCCAAGTAGCTGGGATTACAGGCGCCTGCCACCACGCCTGGCTAGTTTTTTGTATTTTTAGTAGAGACAGGGTTTCACTATGTTGGCCGGGCTGGTCTCGCACTCCTGACCTCAGGTGATCCACCTGCCTCGGCCTCCCAAAGTGCTGGGATTACAGGCATGAGCCACTGCACCCAGCCCAACAGTGCAGATTCCGTTAGATCAGTCATATCATCTGCATAAGTGAAGAGAGCATTCATTACACACTGAGCTACTTTGGCAATTGTTTGTAACAAACCCTAGCTCATTAGATGTCCCTAAGCTCATCATCAGAACTAAGGCAAGATCCTACCATGTCACTTGATTGTCCATTTGGTTCTGAGTCAGGCTTAACAATCATCCACAGAATGGGCTAGTCGAATTTCTGTGAGTCCCAGAAGAGCTGTCAATAACAGCAGTGTTGAGTCAGATGCTGTTTGACTGTAAACAACAGAAAACTCAGCTGATACACATGTGTCTTGCCCATTAAGGAATTTAGATGGCCTCTTTCCCTCTTCCTCTCTTGCCTTTCCCAGTGGCAAAGTCTTTTCTTCATATTGCATCATGATTCCAAGATGGCCGTTACCACTCTGGGTTTCATGTCCACCTTCCAGGGAGAAAGAAGGAGAAAGGCGCAAATGGCCAATGGAATGTGCTAGTCAAGTTCATCCCTTTGAAAAGATTCCCCAGGAGACCCCAACAACTTCTCATTGGCAAAAAATGTATTAAAAGATTTACTCTAGTTACAAAAAGGTGTTGAGAAATAGAACTTCAACTTTCCAGTAAACAAAGTCAAGAGAGAAGTGAGTAGTGAGTAGCTTTTAGGGAGCCACTCTGTGGAATCCACCACAAATAGATTACCTTTAGATGTCTTTTCTTTTTTTTGTTGTTGTTTCACTTCCCTTTAATAATGGAAAAGTTATAGATTCATGGTATGTAGTACTTCCATCAAATATATTCTTGTTAACTCCCTGTGAGAGGCTATCCTTAAGTAGACCCTCTTTTATTTATTTATTTTTTATTATTATACTTTAAGTTCTAGGATACATGTGCACAACGTGCAGGTTTGTTACATATGTATACATGTGCCATGTTGGTGTGCTGCACCCATTAACTCGTTATTTACATTAGGTATATCTCCTAATGCTATCCCTCCCCCCTACCCCTCCCCACAATAGGACCCGGTGTGTGATGCTCCCCTTCCTGTGTCCAAGTGATCTCATTATTCAATTCCCACCTATGAGTGAGAACATGCGGTGTTTGGTTTTCTGAACAGTAGACCTTCTTTTATAGCTCAGGCAGAAATATTTCAGCCTGAACAACTTCTTGTTTTACATTTTTTATTTTTAATTTTTGTGAGTATATAATAGGTATATATATATATGTATTTATGGGGTGCATGAGATATTTTGATACACCCATGCAATGCATAATAATCACATCATGGAAAATGGGATATCCATCCCTTAAGCATTTATCCTTTGTGCTACAAACAATCCAATGACACTCTTTTAGGTATTTTTAAATGTACAATTAAATTAACATTGACTAGAGTCCCCCTGTTTTGTTATCAAATACCCGGTCTTTCTCATTTTTTTTTTTTTTTTTTTTTTTTGAGA
>NW_016811454.1:2051867-2103344 GCF_001698545.2 Rhinopithecus bieti | reverse complement strand
GCAGTGGCCGGATCTCAGCTCACTGCAAGCTCCGCCTCCCGGGTTCACGCCATTCTCCTGCCTCAGCCTCCCAAGTAGCTGGGACTATAGGCGCCCGCCAGGTCGCCCGGCTAGTTTTGTTTTTTTGTATTTTTAGTAGAGACGGGGTTTCACCGTGTTAGCCAGGATGGTCTTGATCTCCTGACCTTGTGATCTGCCCGTCTCGGCCTCCCAAAGTGCTGGGATTACAGGCTTGAGCCATCGCGCCCGGCCGGTCTTACTCATTCTTTCTAACTATTTTCTTGTACCCATTAACCATCCCCACCTCCCTTCCACTGCTCTGCCTAAATAACTCCTAGAGGCAACTGGGGGACATACATTCCTAATTTTCATGACCACTGAAAAAGCATGTGCTTTGGGAATTCTAAAATAAAGGCAATGAGGGATAGAAAAAGCATTAACAGGAAGCTTTGTAGCTGTGTGAACAGCTGGATGTGAACATATCTTATATCACTGGGGCAATATAGGATAGCTGATATCTCTTTGTCACAACAGTTCATTAATTTCAGAGATTCAGCCTTTCATTGAGCCACAGCATTGTCATGTACAGCTCATACCTCTGTTGGTGTTTGTCCCCAGTCTCTTTCTCTCTAGTGAGTCTTTTTCTCTCTGTCTTTTCCAGTTAATTTTATTGTAGTTTAATAGCATTTTGGCTCTCACCTCTGACTCATGACTTTGTGTGGCTGTGTGTAGGGACTTGAACAGTGAATACAGTAGATTACTTAGAGATTTGTTTTTAGTTTCTACAAATGAACAAAAGTGATCACATTTCAGTGTGGGAATCCCAATGATAAATGCCATTTCCATAGAGAGTTAACTCATCAATTGAACAAAGCAATCAGATTTTTTTTCTTAGAACATATTACCATCAATTTTTAAGTGACTTTAAACAATAATGAGAAATCTCTTAATGAAAGAATCTCTGTGACCAGATAAATGCTAATAGTAACTGATATACCATTAACTCTACTTTCCTCCATCCCGTCTCTTTAAAACTTGATGTTCTCATTAATTTTTTCCCATCGTCTGAGAGCCCTACCCTTGGGACTATACTAGTTATATCTGCCTTAATTGTCAGTGTCCAGGGGTGACAGATGTAGACAATCTTCTCCTTTATTATGCATGAGTTAGGCAAAGAGGGTTTGTACTCAGTGACCATTCATTTTCAAGGCCCCTTCCCCCCATCCTCAACCACTGGGGGTAAGTGGGCATGTTTGAGGAATGTTTGCCAAAGGGTTACCCTGATTTATTAACGCTGCCATTTAAGCATTTAAGCATTGACCGGGATGCTTTTCAAACAAATTACCTGATCCTTAGGATCTATTCATCTAACTAATTGTTTACTAAGAAGAGGTTGGAAGGGATTTACAGAATTTCTTCATTTCAACATAAAATAACACAAAGAGAATGGCACAGAATCCAGAGTTTCTTGCCCTCCAGAGGGATGCAGCTGACAATCTGGAATAATAACGGTGATATGCTATGATAGGGGTGAGCCAGAGATGCTTGAATGCAGATCTGGCTCCTTGAAGGAATCCGTATTATGACCTAAAGAAGAACTAGAAACTGAGTGGGTATAAGGGCATGCACAAAGGCCCACAGAGAAAACATGGTACATTTAGGAAACTGCGCATATTAGAAGAGCTGGAGTGTAGAATGTAAGTTAGGGCCAGCTGGAGGTCAGAGATGAAAGTTAGCACAGGCCATGTTGTTAAAGGCCAGATAATCTAAGATAAAACATTTAGACTTTAGCCCAGGGCAACGAGGAATGCTTAAAGTAGGGTTGGCATGTTCAGATGTGTGCTTTAGAAAGATGACAGAAATCCTGTGGAGTAGGAATCTGTTTCACCAATGAAAAACTAGAGGCTCTGAAAAACTAGAAGCTCTGAGAAATTGTGAAACTTACCTATGGTGACACAGATAATAGGTCGGCAGAGCTAAGGTTTCAAACTCTTACTCCAAAACTCATGCATGAGCTTCTGGCCATGCTAGGGTTTTTCAAACTTCATGTTATACCCTATTAGTACATCTTAAAATCAATGTAGTATGATCAATGAATATTTGTTAATAGAATATAAAGGAAAAAGAAAGAGCATTACATATACAGTAAGTAATTGAGCATTGTTTTGTATTTTTGTTGCATATGTATGTAAAATGTGTGTGTGTGTGTATATATATATAGAGAGAGAGAGAGAGAGAGACATAGGGTAGGTGTGTAGCTGAGTATTGGGACCTGATGCAAAATGCATTTCTCACAGTAGATTGCAGTTAAATGTTGGAAACTACTAAGCATGTGCAAATAGCATGCATGCTGCTGCTGACCTGCCAGATATTTCTCCCTTCCTCCCTCATTTATTCGTTCATTAACTCATTCATTCATCCCATTAAAAAAATTATATGTATGTTTTGTGAAAAGCACCCTACTCAAGGCTACAGGGTACAAAAGCAAATCAGAAGCCTTGGGCTTTGACCTACTTCTCTGTAGTAGTGCTAGATCTGTGTTGATCTACCACACTTACTCCAGGCCTCTTGTGACCTGTGCTTTGCATTAATCTCTTAGGCTAAGCCACATACCTTTTCATTATACAATCTTTGCTGATGCTAAGGACAGATTCCAAAGTGCCCTCCTTATAATTTTTGTATTTAATGCAAAGTGTAATCAAGAATAGGCCAATGTTAGGTCAATTGCTTTTCTGTATTTATCTTTTCAAACAATAAATAATCAGTGGGATGAAAAGGGGCTGGAAAAGATAGTTTTGATGGTATACTCATAATTATCCAATGTCTTAAGGAGACATTTTAATATTTATATGCTGTGAAATATCCTCTCTTCTGGAAAGCTGACTGAAGATTGATATGAACCCAGCCAGAAATAGAATTCAGGAGCCATTATTTTGCACAGACTTAAATCAATCCTGAGCAAGCACTCTGGATTTCCCCAAACTTGGCCATTACTCAACCTCTCACTCTCCAAATTGCCAAGACTTCTGTATACCACACTAAGAAGGATATTCTTTTCCATGTAGATGCAGAAGATTTTCTATGTCAAGTTCAGTAGGGGGCCTAGGCTCAAGCCATGCTCATCCTTAGAGGAAAACCTGAAGGGATATCCTTATACCATGCCCTCTATTGATTTCTTCATGAGAAAACGAAGCCCCAAAAATGCCAGTCAGGTCACACGCACACTTAACACCAAGAGCTTAAGGTGTAGTCACATCTTACAGGGAAGGTTAGTCTTTAAAGTCAAACATGAGATAAGAATAGCTCACAGTCAAAACTACCCTTGAAAATCGCTTAAACTACCCTTTAAGCATAGTGTGTATGATATTATATACAACATTTGTATTAATTATTATTTACACTGTGGTTTAAGAGCCAGGAGATAGAACAAAGGAAGACAATAAAGGAAAATCTGTATATAAGAGACAGCTTAGCAGTTAAGGCCATAGATTCTAAAGCCAAACCTTCTTGATTTAAAACCTGGCTCTGCCACTCAGTATAGTTGTGTGACTTTGAGGAAGTTATTGCCATCTCTCTGGCTCAGTTTCCACATCTGTAAAATGAGCATAATCATAGTTCCTACATCAGAGTGTTATTACAAGGATTTGCATTAATCTCTTAGGCTAAGCCACATACCTTTTCATTATACAATATTTGCTGATGCTAAGAACAGATTCCAAAGGACAGATTACATATATGAGTTCATATATGTAAAGAGAAAAACAGCAGCTGGCTGTTAATAAGCACCATTTAAGTTTAAGCTAATGTAGTAAATGTTGGTATGTGAGCATTTACACCATTCTGTCATTAAGATTGCTGTTCATTCCCTATTAGTGAACTGAAGTTGGGTAGGGAATTACAAAATGTTCTTAATTCTCGACTTAACTGTAGTGGATTTTTTTTTTCCATTTGGATGAAAGTTCTTACCAAATAACTTCATGTATTTTTCTTTACGTTTTCTGTAACGATATAGTTACAATTATTATATGGTCATAGTTATACATAGTTATACAGTTACAGTTATTTTTAACTTTTATTTTGAAATTTTTATAGAGTCAGAAGAAGTTGCAGATAAAATATTGAGAAGTTCCTTGTACCCTTCACCCAATTTTCTCCAGTGGTTACATCTTACCTAATTGTAGTACAATATCAAAACCAGGAATCTGACATTGGTACAATGTATGTGCATAGTTCTGTGCCATTTTGTCACACAGGTAGATCCATGTAACCATTTCTGCAATCAAGACACAGAACTATTTTAACACCACAAAGACATCCCTCATACTACTCCTTTATAGTCACACACCTTTCCCCATCCCTAACTCTTGGCAATCATTTTCTGTCCATAATTCTGTCATTTCTCGAATGTTACCTAAATGGAATCACATAAATGGGGTAGCATGTGACCTTTTGAAGTTGGCTTTTTTCACACCCTGGAGGTCCATCCAAGTTGTTGTGGGTATCACTAGTTCATTTCTTCTTACTTCTGAGTGGTAACCCATGGTATAGATGTACCATTTGCTTAATCATTCATCTGTTGCTGGATATTTTGGTTGTTTCTAGTTTATAGCTATTACAAACAGAGTGCTGTAAACAGTCACCTACATGCTTTTGTGTGAACATATGTTGTATCTCTTCCATTCTTATCTGTATGTTTTTTATTTCCTTTTCTTGCCTCATTGTGCTGGCTAGAACCTCCAGTACCATGTTGAACCACAATGGTAAAAATGAACTTTGTTGATGTTTTCCTGATCTTAGGCAGAAAACATTCAGTCTCACCATTGAGTATACTGTTAGCTGTAAGTTTTTTGTAGCTGTCTTTCCCGAGTTGAAGAAGTTGCTCTTCATTCCTAGTTTTCTGAGAGGTTTTATCATAAATGAGCGTGAATTTTGTCAAATCCTTTTTCCACTTCATATGATGTTGTCTTTTTTTTTGTTTAGCCTGTTAACATGTTGGTTTACATTGATCACTTTTCAGACATTGAACCTGCCTTGCATTTCTAGAATAAAACTCATTTATTATAGTATAATATATAATTATTTTAGTCATAGTATATAATTAAATGTAGTCATTTTAAATAATTAAATGTAGTCATAGTATATAATTATTTTTATATATTATTTAATTTTAATTGTATTAAATGTAATAATCATTTAATATTCATAATAAATTTAAAAAATTAAATTGAATAGTCCGATTTAATATATTATGAAATCAAATTTATCAAGATTTAATCACATAATATTTTAATAATTATATATATATATTTAATTTATTTGCTAATATTTATTGCTGTCTTCATTGAATGTGTAAGGAAAGTATTTCCTTCTTTTTCTGGAATGGATTGTGTAGAACTCATGTTAATTTTTCTTTAAACATTTGGTAGAATTTTCCAGTGAGATCATCTGGGCCTGGAGAGTTCTTTTTTATGAGGTTTTTAATTATGAATTCAATGTCCTTAATAACTGTCATGCTATTCAAATTATATCATGTTGTATGAGCTGTAGAAGTGTTTACTTTTCTAGGAGTTGGTCCATTTTAAGTTGTCAAATGTGTGTAGAGTTGTTTGTAGTATTCCCTTATTTTCCTATTGATCTGGTATTCTGTTAGTATCTTATTGATCTGCGTATTCTGTAGTGATATCCTCTGTTTCATTCCTGATATTTATAATTTTTATTTTCTCCTTTTTTTGTCAAGTCTTGTAGATTTTAGGCTATGTTTTCATGTATCCGAAATCTACAGATGTTGTGAACCAAACAATACACTATAATTACTGTTTAAGTGGTAAGCATTTATTTTAGTTGTTGCTTTTTCTCTTTATTTCTTTCTGAATATCTGTGTTTGCCAGAATACTTTTACTTTTTTCCTTAATAATTTCCTTTAGTATTTTGTCATGTGGCAAACTCTGTGTTTTATTTGTTTTAAAGCAGGTTTATTTCATCTTCATTTTAAGGATATTTTCTCTAGGTATGTAGTTACCAGTGATTTTTTTTCTTCTTTTAATATATTAAAGATATCATTCCATTGTTTTCTGGTTTTCAATGTTTTTACCAAAATCTGTTGTCAGACAACTGTTACTCCTTTGAAGATACAGGTTGAACATTCCAAATCTGAAAATCCATAATCCTAAATTTTCTGAAATTGGAAGCTTTTTGAACACTGACATTATGTTCAAATGAAGTGCTCATTGGAGCACTTTGGATTTTGGATTTTTAGATTTGGAATGCTCAAACAGTAAGCCTATAATGCAAACATTCTAAAATCCAAACGCATCCAAAATCCAAAATACTTCTGGTCTCAGACGTTTCAGATAAGGGATACTCAATCTGTAACGTATCATTTTTCTTTGACTGCTTTAATGTTTTTTTCCCTTTGCCTTGGTTTTCAGCAGTTTTACTGTGATGTGTCTGTGAGCATGTGTTGACGGGGAGGTATGTTTAAACCTGATTAGGATTTGCACAGCTTCTTAAATCTGTGTTTTAGTGTTCTTCATCATCTTTGAAAAATTCTCAACTGGTCACACCTCTTCAGAATTGTTTCTGTTCCCTCCTCCTCTTCCTCTCCTCTTCTTCCTCTTCTCTTCCTCCTCCTCTTCCATTTTCTTCTCTCTCTCTCTCTCTTTCTCTCTCTCTCCCTTCCTTCTGGGATCCAATAAAACAAAAATATTAGACCTTTCTGTACATGTCTCTTGCTCTCTATTTGTTTCCAGTTTTCTCTCTGTGATTCAGGCTGGTTTTTGAGTGCTCCTCTGGTTTACTACTCTTGCCTGTGTGCTGTGTCCAGTCTTCTATTAAACCCTTCTGTTGAGCACTTAATTTTAGTTATTGTAATTTTCAATGTTAGGTGTATATTTGTTTGTTTTACCCTGAGATGCTACTTCTCTGATGAAATTCTCCATCTTATTTTTCTTGAATAAATTAATTACAGTTATTTTAAGACCCGTGACTAATGTCAATATCTGAATTAACTGTGGGTCTATTCGTATTGTTTGATTTTCTTCTTAGCTTTTAGTCATTTGGTCTTATCTCTCAGTATGCATAGTTTTGATCAAATGCTAGACACAGTCCTTGAAAAGCTGTAGAAATCTCAAGCTGATGATTCTTCAGAGAAGATGTGTTTAATAATATGTCCCATTAAGGGACACATTGCCTTAATGCAGTCTTTGATTGAGATGGCAGGAAGCTGGATATTAGTTATGTGAGGGGTAGTTTATTAGTTTATTCTTACTCCTAGAGGGTAACCTTTCTGTAATCCTTACTGAGGGTCTGGGTTGTTTACCAAGCCCTTCTTCCTTAGCAGTTTCTCAACTCCAATTTCTGTCTTCCCAACCGTATGAGAATGTCAGCATCTCTGCTCAGCCTCCAAGTCTCTTTGCCACTGCACTCTGCTCATTTTCTTAGCATTTGATTCTGTGCCACCTGTAAATTAGCAAATGATTTGGAGAGAAAAAACGCCACAGAATATTGGGTTCAACTCCATGTGCTTACCTACGTAGTTTTTAGAATCAGTCTTGGCCTCCCAAGTCCTAGCTGTCTTGGGAATTATCCAGTGTCTTCAAGTAGTTTTTAGGTTTTCTTTAAGTTTATCTAGCTTTTTTGATTATTCACATGAGAGTAAGAAAGTAAGAATGCAATATAAGCTCTTCCACCATCACCAAAAATAGAAACCCTTATCTTTTTTTTTTTTTTTTTTTTTTTTTTTTTTTTTTTTGAGACGGAGTCTCACTCTGTTGCCCAGGCTAGAGTGCAGTGGTGTGATCTCAGCTCACTGCAAGCTCTGCCTCCCGGGTTCACGCCATTCTCCTGCCTCAGCCTCCCAAGCAGCTGGGACTACAGGCACCCGCCACTACGCCCGGCTAATTTTTTTGTATTTTTAGTAGAGACAGGGTTTCACCGTGTTAGCCAGGATGGTCTCGACCTCCTGACCTTGTTATCCGCCCGCCTCAGCCTCCCAAAGTGCTGGGATTACAGGCGTGAGCCACCGCGCCCGGCCACACTTATCTTTTTTTTAATGTTAAGTGTTGACAATATATGGTTAACAGACTTTGTTGTTAAAAGGATAAAAAGAAATTAATATATGTGAAAGTAACATGAATAGGGCCTGGTACATGATAGACACTTTTAAATTACTTTCAATTTGAATTTGAATATACACTGATTTTGGAAACCCTGAAGAGGTTAGTGATGAGCCTTTCATTTTTCCTGTTGATCTTTCTTGTTGAGGCCCTACAGAGCAGCAATCACTGTTGTGCTCCTGGGCATTGGTCTCACGAGCCTTCCATCAGTCACATTCCTGAAGGCTGCCTCTTCCCATCAAGCTCCCTCTCAGAGACCTGTTGGCCCTCCTCACCATTTCAGTGACCACATTTAGCAATAGGAAGGATGGGTGTGGTTCCTTCTCTTGTGGCTCATGTCTCAGTGTTCTTCCACAGCAAATAGCTAATCTGGTGGTAGTCAACTTCAGCCCTTTCTCTCGTTTGTTTTCCTGAATGTTTCCCACTGCTTTGCATTCACTGCGGCTTTGTTCCAGCCTCTTTCTCCTGGCAGTGAGGACAGTGTTGGCGAAAGGTGGCATGGATCTTACAAATTGGTACTTATGTGAGCGAAAACTGAGAAACGCCAAGAAAGAGAGGCAGAACTAGATCTAAGTGTTTGAGAAACTAGGGACGTTACAGTAC
Organism: Rhinopithecus bieti; assembly: GCF_001698545.2. NCBI lineage: Eukaryota > Metazoa > Chordata > Mammalia > Primates > Cercopithecidae > Rhinopithecus > Rhinopithecus bieti. Next base: position 2,094,627 of record NW_016811454.1, on the reverse strand, counting down.
CAAAAGACTTGGATGTGCTTAATTCCAGTTTAGAATCCGGAAAACAACTTTTTTGAGTCTGTGCAATTTCCAAGTCTCAAAACTAATTCACTGGAAAACATTAAAAATGTAAAGCAATAGACTTTAGTAGTAATTTTCAGATCATTTGAGTCTAAATGCAGCTTTGAGGATATGCAGTTCATAAATTTCCTTTTGGGTCATTTTTTTCTGAGAAGGTATTTCTCTAAACTTCACTGTATCACATAAAGGATGTCCAGAATTTGCTCAGATGTGAGTTTCAGGAACTAGAAACACAATATTAGGATTATCAAGACTAAGGATGTTGATAGTGAAGATGATGATGATGATGATAGTCAGTAATAGTATTAATTGTATATTTAATATATGCCCAGCATTGAGGTACTTTACTTGCAATATGGTGTCTCTTGAGCAACATTTAACTTTCCATTTATTACTTCTCTTGAGGTTATCATCTTTCTCCTAGTGGTCATTAACATAGAGTTTGAAGCTGGGCATAAATCCTAGGTATAAATCCTAACTCCACAGCTGCTGTGAATTTTGGCCGTACGATGTAACATCTTTGAGCCTCTCTTTACCTCTAGAATGAAGGTGATACCATATCTGATAAAATTCGTGGAGGCTGGAATGAGTTAATGCATGGCAAACTTGTAGCACAGTGACTGGTTCTTCCTATTGTGTGATCAGCAAATTGTAGCCATTTTTTTCTCACTTTTCTGCCACTATTGGTTGAAGTGCCCTTTACTAGACCAGTGAGGTAGAGGATCTGGAGAATAAAAAATCTAACAATATAAGAAGAGGAGGCTACAGAAACCACTGATGATATATCCTGACCCAGCTTAGCTCCCAGGCCGGGGCTTAGTAAACAAGGTTCTTTAACACTCATTTGATTTCCATAACATTTACTAAATTAATGAGTCTCCATTCATTCAACAGGTATTTATTGAGTGAGATTTAGACACAGTCCTTACTTTCATGGAACTTAAGGCCTACAGGAGGAGACAAATATTAAATGTGTAGTTATAATTAGAGTGTCGTAAACATATTTGACATTGTGGAGGATCAAGAAAGGAGTCACTGAAAAAGTGACATTTAAGTTGAGACTCAAAGAGTAAGTAGCCATGAGAATTTGGGTGCTGAAAGAGGCATGAAAGGCATTCTGGGCAGAGTAGCAACATGGGGGATGCCCTGATGTGGAAAGGAGCTTGGCATGTGCGAAGAAGTGAAAGAAGGTCCTCTTACCAACACCAAGCAGGAGGATAAAGAGCAGAGGCTTAGTAAATGGATGAGTCAGTCTGCCTGGCACCTTTCTTCCCTTCGTTGAACCAAGAGGTATTCCCTAGCATGGACTGCCATATAGAAAAGGCCCCCTATTATTTCAGCACCACATTTCGGGTTACCCATGGTTCTCAAGCTGTCCAGGGACATGCACCCTCTACCTCCCAGAGACCTAACCTATTTTCCTATCACTTACTTTCAGGGGTATGAGGTTCCTTATTAATTTATTAATCTGATAAATGTTTGCTCCTTGGTCAACTTTTAATGGTCCTAGATAATTATTCTCAAATTTGAGCACACATCAGAATCGCCTGGAGAACTTGTTAAACCACCGAAACCTCGGACCCTACCCCCAGAGTTTCCGATTCAATGGATCTGGGGTGGGACCCTACAATTTGCATTCTAACAAGCTGCCAAATGATACTCATGCTGCTGGCCTGGGTTCTGTCGGTGGTGAATCATTAGTTTAAGGTGTCTTTCTTCTTTCAGCAGTTTGTTAGTTCCTTAACTGAAAGAAAAATGCTCAGGGAGTGCTTAAAGGAAGAAATACTAAAATCAAAAGTAGACTTTATGAGTAAGTGTGACAATGGCCTAACGGAATGGACTCCTTTGTAAGCATGACTTACCTTACACGTCTGTGTTCCCAGTGCTTAGCACATAGCGGGTACCAATACATATTTGAAGGAATCACATAATGGATCTAGCTTAGTGACTAAAGAAATGGGTTTTGTGCATTAGGCTTTGGAAAGCACTCATGATTCCTTTCAGGTTGAAAGACGTTCTGGGAGAATAAATTATTGTCATTCTCTTGGAATACAGCCCTAGAAATTGCAGAGTCAAGATATTCTTGTATTTTAAGTACTTACTTGGATTAAAAGCCGAATTGCTAACAGGATTACAAAATGCCAAGTTTGCTGAGTCTCAAATTGTTTATGTGCATGTTTGGTTCAAATTTCTTTCATCAATCAGTACATTTCTGTTTCCAATTACAGTCTTAATGTTTTTTTGACACCTGCACATGCATTGTTAGTCTAAAGCAGCTTCAGTAATTTGCACAGATATAATATAACTGAAATGAGGCTCTTAACCACCAGGGTGTCACCTAAACCACGTGTCTGAGGAATTCAGAGGTGCTGCACCTCAGTTCACATTGTGATTTTGAAAACAGCCTGCTCTTTTTCCCATTTTCACGCCCACAATGTTGTAAAACATTTTAATAAACACTAACAATTTTCCTCATTCCAGGCACATGGAATTCTAGCAGATGGTGCAACTTGACTTTTGTTGTGATTTTTTATTTATGTTTATTCTTGGAATCTCTGTACTTGGATAAAAGAAAAAGACAGATGACCAAGATTACCATAATTCTCCAAAATATAATGTATGCAGTCTGGAAGTTTATTACTACCGCCGATCAAAGTGATTGCAGACTCCTAGTCTAGTCCGAGAAGTTTGGGGCTGGTTTTGATGTGAGTCATTCATCATATCTCAGACGTGACTCACGCAGTGGCTCATGGGTCAAAACCTTCCACGTATTGTAATGAACCAACCCGAACAATTCTGTACCCAGTTTTTAGTTTGGACCTTGACCCTATCTGACACCTGTAAAATTGCAAGTGAGTTCCCTGTAGGCTCTAATAATCAGAGTCCTAGTTAGAGAAAACGTCATCTCAGCATCAACTGACAATTATTTTTTTTGCCCTCAGTATCCTTCCCTGCCCCCTTATTTGGTTTGAACTGATTCATCTAACTGGGGTCAACCACTGAGAAAAGAATGTGTTGCTGATTTTGTCATTTCTGAATGCCTAGAACTAAGGAATATCTTGGCAATGACATTGCTTATTCTTCCTTAAACATAAGGAGAGTTTGAACAATGGATCCAAAATATCATTGCAACAGTGCATTCAGTTAGGGGAACTCAGCTGAGGTGAGGAACACTTGCACGAGTTTCCCCTGTGGGCATCCAGAGTAGCCATGGCCTGGCCAGGCACTGCCTTAGGGCCCTTCCAAAGGCGGCAGAATGATGTTAGTGTTAACATTTCACTGCGCATTAATTCTTTAAAAAAAAAAAAAAAAAAAACCTGTCATTTAATTTTAAATGCTAATATGCATATGGTTAATTAAGAAGCCAAAATTGGCTATAAGCTCGGTGAGCTCTGAGAACGGGGAGAGAGATCATTACGCTTCTGCTCATGGTTAGCTATTTGTGAACCAGCTGATAATGTGCAAAATTAAGATTTCGTAAGTGGCATTTTAAATGAATGGTTAATGGCTGAAGATTAATTAAACAGTCAGAGTTGCTGAAGAAAAGCTGTTAAAAATTATGTTTATAGGCCAGTCACTTGCACGCTGAGACTGAAATCCTGAAAGATTGTGGCCTGTTTACTGAGAGAGCATTTTAACAAAGCAGCCTCCTCAAGGAAGGAAAGCCACCCTTCCCCACATACCATGCAGCTGTTGCAGTAGCCTTAGGGACTCTCCTTTGGAATAAAAGCAGCCGAGTAGGAAAATGGACTAGAAAAGTGTTTTATTGAAGGGATCTTCACTAAAACCTTCATCCCAGGTAACCAGGCAGATTTTGTTTCCTACCTGCCTGCCACAGAATTCTAAATTAGAGTAGTCAGAACCTGTGGGATTTTTAAGAAACTACTCTGTAATTCTGTAAAAGAGACAAAGAATTGCAGTATGTTGTTTTCAACCTGTAGTGGATACTTGAGTCTGAAACTGCTAGCCCTCTTGGTGGTGGAAACATGGATTCTGTACATCTGGCTCTCTCCTAGGTTGGTTCCTTGGGAAAAGGTTTGCCTTTGTATTCACCACTGTGTATTGTGCGCAGGAAGTACCATACCGTAAAAATATGTGTAAAATGTATTGTCAGAGCTTACCTGAATAAATATTGGATAAATAAATGAATGAATGAACTACCTAAAAGTTGGTTAGTAGACTAGGAAATGCTATTTTTAAATTCCTTTCCATCCATCCAACAAATGACCACCCTACTTCTTTCCTAGACTAGGTATTAATGTGTGGTCTCAGCCTCTGAGACCACATAATCTAGTAGGGGAGTCACAGGCCTGTCAACCAGTAAATTGCAGCCACATTTAAGTACAGCTGGAGCAGCCAGAGAGAGGGGTTAGGAAATCTCAGGGTGCGGGGTAGTCAGAAGTATGTTTTGCTGTCACTTGTAAAGAAGTTTATTCTACCTATTGAAAAAATGTTAGCATTTATTGAAAGGCTCCTCACTAAAACCTTTCTCTAAAATTGTATTTCATGAAGAATATATACTAGTAAATATGGTAGTTCATTCAGTTCAACCTGCTGCTTCTAGGCACAAGACCCAAATCACACAGGCCAGATAGGTGTGTCTGTTGTTTAAAAGTTTACTAGGAATGGAGATCCTGCAGCCTCCCTTGGTGGCCTGTTCCGAGGTTTAATTACCCTTCTAATCATGAAGTTAATCCTATTTCCTCTTCTCTACCCTTCTTTGGGTTAGTGGAACCTGTAAAAACACCCATGAGACCCTCGGAAGCCTTAAGGAATTAATGTGTCAACACTTGACTACTCTAGGTTCAGCAGTGTGCCTCACAATGGTGAGACTCTGTATTGCACAATAACAATGACATGACTTTGTTACATCTCAAATCAAGAGTTTTCTTCCTGGTCTAAACAAAGAAAAAGTTGTTTATATTAGCATGTTTTCGACGTTGTTTTATTCCATTTTAATCTATATGTTTAGTTAATTACACATTTGACCTAATGTCATATAACTCAGAAGACAAATTGCAGTGTTTTGATTTAAAATGAAATTAATAATTATTAATAATAACAACTAACACTAAATAGAGTCTACCGTTGCTAGGCACTTGCTAATTACTTTGCATGTGTCATTTAATCCTCCTGAAAATCTGATCTAGTGGTACTATTAGTATTCCCAAGGTACAAACGAGGAAATTGAGTTTAGAGAGGGTAAGGAACTGGCATGATGTTATCAGGTCAGCCAGGATTTGTACCTAGTATGCCTGAATACAGAGCCTAGACACTTAACCACTGTGCTATGTTGACTATTATATTCATTTTAAAATTATTTTCTTTCTGTAAAACTCTATTTCATTATCTGAATTCTTTTTTCCCCTATGTGCGTAAAGTCCAAATTTATAAACTTTCCTTGTGGGAAGTAATAGCATTCTGCTGAATAATAGTCCCCAGGTCAACGGCAGCTCTTGCCACAATTACTGGCAGTTGAGTGGCAAATACATTCTACTTTAAGAAAGGCAGTAGCAGTTCACTTTAGAAAAACTGATAATTCAAAGCTTTTCCATTCTGGTGAAAATAGAATGATGCAAAAGCTAAGAAAATAGGTACTGATGGGAGAAAACCTGCCCCATTGAAGGAATGAGATAAAAAACCTCCTGTTTGCAGATGCCAGAAGCATCTGGGGAACAGTGATGTCCAATAATTGCAGCTAAAAGCTGCATTAATTGACCAGTGATAGGTTGAAAGCTGCCTGCAACCAGGATCCCTAACACTCTGGTGCTTTTTCATAAGCAGAGTGAGAGGCAGGAGGAGGTCAACTTCCATGGGGTTCTCCATACAGAAAGGGAGCAGCTGTGACAGAGAAGTGTATTTCTACAGAGGAAAGTTTAGCTTTTCAAACAGATGCATTCAAATCACCTGGGGATCTTGTTAAAATGCAGATTTTGATGCCAGGGGTCTGGGATGGGGCCTGAGTTATGCATTTCTAATAAGCTCCCAGGTGACACTCACGCTGCTGGTCCAGGGACCACACTGTGCTTACTTAGCAAGGGTTTAGACTAGAGGAAGGCAGTGCTTAATTGTTATTGATTTTAAAAATCATTTTAAATAAACACGCAGCAAATCTTTTTATAACCTTCCAAAATTTCAGCTGTCATTTCCTCATGTCGGTGAGATTTGTGAGAAATCCCATTCCTCTGCAGGTCAGAATATTCTTGGTGCTGTTAGCCCTGTTTCCTGGAAGAGAGGGTATGACATTTTTTGGGTCTTTTTTATATCTTAAATGCTGCTGTCTGCATTAGTGTCCATGCTTTGACCTCTTGCTGCATCCAGAGAAATCTCTTGCACCTTAGTAACATGCTGTGCCTCCACAGTTGAATAAGCATAAATTTTAATTTCTTTCCTCAAGTGCTGCTATGAACCTGCCAAGAAAAGTTTTATTAATACGAATAAGTAATCCATTTTTCCCACTGCACCCCATTCATTCAAGAGTTTCAACGGCTGTGTTTATCCCATCATTTTGGTTAAAGCTAATTATGCTAACAAGATGTACTTTACCCTAATATGTGTGGCTTGGTTTTTGTTTTGTATGTATGTATGTATGTATGTATGTATGTATGTATGTATGTATTTATTTAGAGACAGAGTCTTGCTCTTGCCCAGGCTGGAGTGCAGTGGTGCGATCTTGGCTCACTGCAATCTCCACCTCCCAGGTTCAAGTGATTCTCCTGCCTCAGCCTCCTGAGTAGCTGGGATTACAGGCACCCGCCACCACACCTGGCTACTTTTTGTGTTTAGAGACGGGGTTTCACCATGTTGGCCAGGCTGGTCTCAAACTCCTAACCTCAGGTGATCTGCCCACCTTGGCCTACCAAAGTGCTAGGATTACAGGCGTGAGCCACTGCACCCAACCAGGCTTGGTATTATTATAACTAAATACTGTCTTAATGTCTCTGATAAACTGTATCGTCTTTATCGAGCTGCATCATAAACAAGCACAAAGGTTTCTAGAATATATCTTTTTGGTCATTTTGTTTGAATACCAATATTTTAAATTACTTGACCTTTTTTTGAACAACAACAGCAAAAAAGTTGTCGCCACAAGAACCATTTGTAATGGTAAAAAGAGAAAACAGAAATGTTTCCGCAGGGCTTCATTTGCAGATCGGTGTATTTATTAATTATGTGAAATGCCATTGAATTACAATACATGGGAAGATGTTCTCAATGGGACTTTCTTCGCCATGTAGGAAACATTCAAAATCTAGAACAGAACCACCACCCAACTTGGTGTCACCACAGTAGGGCTGTTTGACTTTACAGCAACTCTATCCAATAGAGATATAATACAAACCACATATGTAATTTAAATTTTTTAATAACCTCATCTTTAAAAGTTGAATTAATTTTATAATATATTTTATTTAACTCAATATATGCAAAATATATTTTCAGGATTTATTCACAATAATTATTCTAGAGCTACTGTACATTACTTTTTCATGCTGGAATGAATCCAAGCACATCTCAATTTGGACTAGCCACATTTTGAGTCTTCAGTAATCAGAAGTAGCTATTGGCTGCCATAGTAGACAGCACTAGAATCCGTTCAACATACTTCCAATGGGAGCTGATGCCTCAGCTTGAAGTTTTCTGCACACTGGAGTCCAGGGCAATGGAAGACCCTCCGATTTCATGGTAGTTCCTGAAGCAGAAAACATTTTCTTATGTTAAACCCGAACTGCCACAAAACAAGCACCATTGTCTTCCCTTCTCTTGTGAAGTTTATAGACTAGGGTAAGAAAAAGACATGTAAACAATCCATCCCTGCTTCAGGAAACGTACACATTTGTCAGCCCTAGATTTCCATGTCTAAAGAAATGTTCCCCACATTAGGTGCCAGCTGCTGCACAGTGAGGTAACCTCCAAGTGGGCTGAGCTAGACCAGGCCTAGGTCTGCTTTCATGCCAGTTCTTTCTTGCTTTGCCTGGAAGGAAGGCAAAAACAATGATCTAGCTTAGTTTACAAGGCTTCTTTCTCCCTTAAACATAGGAGAATGGAGGCTGGTCTTCAGATACGGAATATGTGTAATCCCTCCATAGAAAGCTTCGACAACAACTAACTCTGGCACATTTGAGACCAAATTCACAGTATAATACCAGTACGATTCTCATTTACCTACAAACTTCTCCTTCCTTACCAATAGGTATTTCACTGTTTTAGCCAGAAATCCTGAGAGGCAGTGCCTTACAGCAGAGCCTTCTCTTTCCCTGGGCTATACTCTCCTTCTCAGTAAACCAATCATCCCTCAAGACATCGTGCCTGTAAAAGATGATGTAACAACAGATGTGGTCTTCACTTTATTAATTCACATTTATCACCTCAAGCTTTTCTTCATGACTATTGCTGCTGTTTTGTACCTGTGACATCTCAGTATAGAGAATGTTATCCACCTCGTTGCTCAAGTGAGAATCTGGGAGTCTTCCTTGAGGCTTCTGCCTTCCCTGAAGCACACAACTGACCTCTTTCTCAGGAAGAGGTAGGGGAATGGGTAGCATTGGTTCTCACATCTGTGCACTGCATTTTCATGGTGAGCATCAGGTACTCCTCACTGTTGGGTCCAGTGTTCCTCAAACTTTCATTTGATCCATTGTACTTTCCCTCTGGCATGCTGCAGTCATCTAGACAAGGCCTCATGCTCCCTACATGCATTTCCTTTAACAAATGCCTCTCAAAATTTATGTCTATATGGCTCTCTTCTTGCTGAAGCTCTTCCATCCTCCCAATTTTCTGAGGAGACTAACCTTAGCCGCATGATTCATTACCATTGTACTGGTGACCACAGTACCATTTTTCCCTCTATCTTTTTTTTTTTTTTTTGTCTTAATGAAGCCCTTTGTGTTATTCAGGATTCAACTCAACATCCCATCCCTTAGTGATCCTCTCTAAGCTTTCTGTGTAGACTTCTAGCACAGAATAATCACAGTGTATTGGAATTGACTGTTACTTGTTTGTTTCCTCTATCAAATCTTGAAGCAGACACTATATCTCCAATCCTAGCATAGTTCCTAAAGCATTGGGTAGTCAATAAACATGTATCGAATGAATGAATGAATCCAAGTGACTCTACCCTTAGCTACATGACTTCAAGATGACACAAGCTTATTGGACATACTCTTGGACTGGCCAACCCCCAAACTATGACTTGTCTTGCCTCCTAGTCAGCACGGCTTCCTTCTGATTGCCCTCTCCTTCTGAATCACAATGCCATGATTCTTTGGTTTTAGTGATCCCACATGTTTCTCCTAGTCCTTGGTTCTCACCATTGGGGCAATGTATTCTTCCTGTTCTTCAGTAGGAGGAAGCACTTCCTACTAAAGTACCCTTAGACGAAGGACTTTCCCAGGGCATAGCAGGTGACTGTTTCACCCCATCCACTCTCTGCTTCAGAAGCTTCTTAAGGGGAACAAGGTAGTATGTACTGTCCAGAAAGTATAGTCAGCCCAATCTTGGCTGCTACCTCAAGAGGAAACTCTCTACTTGGGAATTACCATTTTGTAAATCTCTGCCTCACCCCCTATGTTTGACACGGACTCCTGGTGTTGCTCTGTAACCATGTCTATGGTTACATCCCAGAGAATGTTGCATTAGCAAAATTTAGAAATTAGCATCAAATAGAAGTCCTCTGGTTATTCTCAAATTTGCTTTCCCCATTTTAAAAAATTTGACTATTACTGACTTGCCTCCAGTATCAAGATATATCTGCCATTGTCTATAATTTCTCAACCATGCTGACTACGCATCCACAAGTATACCTTCCAGCTCTTTCAGTACCTTGAATATAATTTGTAAGTACCAGCAAGCAGGGTGACTTTAAAGCATCCTGGATCATGAATTTTCTTTCTTCCTCCCATTATCCTTTTCTTTACAACCTCTCTCCTGCTTTCCGTTGATGGAGATGTCAGGTGAGTCACTTAATGTCTGTGTGCATCCTTCCTCACCTACAGACACAGAGGATGGAACTAAGTGATCTCAGCATTTTTTTTCCAGCTCCAAAATTATATGGTTCTGCAATTCTTTAATGGAAGCAAAATAGGAGTTCAGGTTGCTCTGCCTTTCCTTTGGCACTGTTACCATGTCAAAGCATCCCCTCCCAGCAGTGCCCTAGCGTTTCTCATTCCTCTTCAAAGTAGCTTTCACAATTAAACAGAAGATACATCTTTAATGTCATTAACATTTGTTTCACAATCCTCTTAGCTCCAGTTGAACTCAGCTTTTCTGACTGTCTTCAGACCTCTTCACCAATTTCTTTGTTAACCACAGTGCCCATGTATCCACTGTCAGATGACTCCCTCTGCTCACCCCTGCAGGAGTATTTAACCTTAACCCCAGATTTCAGGAGTTGGAGCATTTCTCCTGAATCTCCCTAAATTCACATCAGAAATCTCTATTGTCCATTCAGGTTGTCCTGTCCAGATAATGAGAATTTAAGTTATAAGATTTGTAAGGATCATGGAATAAAGGAATACAGGCAGGTCACTATCACCATTTCCAGGGCAACCCCCGTAGATCCTCCAGCTTAGAAGCTACTGAAGATCTGTAAAACGTAATGAGGTTTCAAACAGATGTGGTCACTGCGCCTAGGAGTTGAATAGGATCCTCTGTGAGACAGGGCAGAGAAAGTCATGTTTGAGTCTCTATTAAATATTAGGAAAAATTCTATGGAGTTTACAATAGAATCATAGGGAAGCTCTTAAACAGCACCCTGGGTCATTACAGACATGGAAGTATACTTTTAAACAAAGTGTGTTGTGAGTTTTCAAGAATGGGAATGATGTGAATCAGACATCAGAAGGGAGAATCGATCCTTGCAGTCTGATGTTTGACAAGTTGCAAGTTGTGACCTTGTTCATACCCTTTAATTCAGAGACTGGCAGTGTTGTTCAGCTGTGTCTTTGTAGGTGGATCCATGTTGAAGTTTGTTGTCCAAGTGGGTTTCAAATACTGGGAGTAACTGAAAAGTCTCGGGCACAATTTCCCAGATGTATTATAGGTCCATAGATAGACACACAGCTTAACATCTTCCATTTGGTTTCATGTAACCAGTACAACTTTTTCATATTGATATATCTGTATATCTTTTTCTATATCCATATGTCTTTTCTTAAGTTAAATGCATTGGCTTAAAAAAAGAAAAGACATTAGCAATGAAAACTCATTTTCTTTTTTTTTTTTTTTTTTTTTTTTTTTTTTTTTTTGGAGACAGAGTTTCACTCTTGTTGCCCAGGCTGTAGTGCAATGGCACAATCTCGGCTCACTGCAACCTCTGCCCCCCAGTTTCAAGCGATTATCCTGCCTCAGCCTCCTGAGTAGCTGGGATTACAGGCATGCGCCACCACACCCGGCTAATTTTTTGTATTTTTAGTAGAGACAGGGTTTTGTCATGTTGGCCAGGCTGATCTCAAACTCCTGACCTCAGGTGATCCACCTGCCTTGGCCTCCCAAAGTGCTGAGATTAGAAGCGTGAGCCACCACGCCCGGCCCTCATTTTTATTTTCTAAACTAAAAAACAGTAACCTGAGATACTCACTAGAAAATACCTTGGCCATTAATTAGTCAGAACTGTAACTTTCAAAGTAACCTATTGTATTGTCCATTTACATGCCACATGACATGAAACTCTATTTTAATGGGGACCGTCACAGATAATTTCTGCAGTAACATATATCTAGGGATGGTTTTCAAATGGAGTTGTCATGTTGCATTTAGCAGGCAGGAGATTCTTTATTGTTGTCAGACCCTCTTTACAAAAGCATCAGTAACCCAGTGATCCTAGAGAAGAGGGGCTCACCACTCGGCTTACTTAGAACAAAAAAGAGCAAGGCTGGCTTCTGTCTGCACTCAGTGTGTTCGAGGGCTCTTTTGTTTAGCTGGGCTTCCTTGTAGCCAACAATGCTTTTACAGTCTTGGAATTGGATTTCATTCTCCTGCACTGGTTTTTGAAAAGTGTAAATAGGTTAATGCATATTGTTACTCTCTGAAGGTAACATAGGATGTGTAAAACTATATACATCTGAATTGTCTACTCAACCAATGAAGTCATGGAAAGTCAAGAAGAAAAATTAAACTGTCTCTGGATTTATACACACACACACAGTCTCTCTCACACACACGTGCACACACACACACATTCTCTTTAGTGCCTTTCAAAGTTGTCCTAGTTTTCTTACAAGTAGAACCCAAGACATACTTTTTCAATAATTAGTAAAATATTAATAAGTTAATTTTTGTCCATTGTTGAAACAGTGAAGTTTTCTTTTTAGAGTACATAGGGGCCATCATACTGAGTTTTATGATAATAAATACTATTTTGTATCATATAAATATGCAATGATATATAACATATAATAATTTATATCATTAAAGAGGGGCTGAAAAAAATTGTTGGCTCCTACATGTTTGTTCCTCTCAAGACTCCTCCTCTTAAATTCCCAAGGAATAATACTTCTTTATTCCTAAAACTTACTTTATGCTTAATTCCCAGAAGCAGAAGCCAAGTAGGGTAAAAACAAGATGCCCAGTAACAGTTCTTACAGCTCTCAGGTTCTGTAGAACACCATTTGAAGCTATGTAGTCTTCAACCTTGAGTGTATGTTACAGAGGGAAAGGAAAGCTCTAGACATCCGTTCCAGTCCTAGGATTCTGTGGTTCTGAGAAGTGAGAAGGGAGACAAATGAGAGTATGGGAAGTTGTACAGAGCGGGGGAATGGACAGAAAGGAATAGAACAATGAGTAGTCATTTGGATTATAGAAGGAATGGCAATGGAGGACGAATAAATAAGTGAATTAATTAATGAACGAATGAATGGAAAGAAAAGTAAATATAGGGAAGAGAATGACCAAAAATAAAAGTTGAAGTGGCCCATTTGAGCTAGAAGCTTGGCAATTTTACAAATTCTAGCAACTTCTTAAGAAGCTCTGAAAAGAGAGTTCTGGGTTAGGAAGTTTCTTCTAATAGTTTTCCCACTATCCAGTCCCAATATTGTCTTCTACCATAAACATCTGCCATGATAATTCTCCACTGCTAGACCTCAGAAGACTCTCCCTTTCCCATCAATAGAAAGGGGACTGATTTCATAAATTTAGCATATTACCCATTGCAGCATTCTGCCTTTCAAATAATAGGTTAATTTTTCATGGATCATTATGAAAAATATAAACAAACTTAAAATTCTATTTATGATTCAGACGACCAACAAAGTAATGAGATTCTGTGTTATGGTAGCTGTCACATCTTGTCTCAGCCCGTTGTGTCTAAATGTTAACTCTCTTATTAAGCTCCATTAAAGGGTTTTACAATACCAAATTGTTTATACACTGCTGGTTTTCTGCTGCCTGACAGTAGGGCACGTTTCACTCATTAATGTGGGTGATATCTTACATTGTTGGAAAGAGCTGAAATAATAATAAACAGGAAGGTGGCATGCACTAACTGAAATGCTTCTATGTTTCCCAACATAAGGTTATATATGTGTGTGTGTGTATATATACATATATGTGTGTGTATCTATACATATATATGTGCCTATATACACACATATATACAAACCCTAAATGTGTATTTATATGTATAACCTTAAATGTATATATTTTTTTAAATTTGCAATTCAACCTGTCGTCTTATGAAAGGGGAGATATTCTTTTCTTTGTGACATTTAAATGAACTTCACCCTGAGCTACCAAATTATACTTTTGCAAACTTAATCTTCAACCTCACTTACGTTCCCACAAAAACCTTTCTTGCCCATGTGAAATGTAGAGTAATTCATGTTGGTGGGTTTCATTATGGGTCATAGAGCACTATCATGTACACGTTCCTATTTCGTCTTCACCACAACCTGGTAATAAGGGAAGATAGAGAAGTTGAATCTGGTAGAAGAGAAAGCTTTCCTAAAACTACTCAGTTAACAAATGCAGGCACCAAGTTTCTGTCCCAGTGTGGTTATGGTTAGTTCAGTTCTAATGCTACTTGCCTTCTTTTTATGTTTTTATTATTTAAAGATATACTTTTCTTAATTTTCTCTGAGTATTCTATATTAAGTTTAATAGCAAAAAGCTAAGGAAGAAAAAATTAAAATCACCAATTATTCCACAATTTAATTGGCTACTATTAACTTTTGAGAGTATTTTCATCCAGTGTTTCTTCTGGTTGTTTGTTTGCGTTTATCACTGCATATAAAAGATACCATTTGTGTATGCATATAGTGCTCACACACATATAATATTTACATGCATATACACATTTGAGTATTTTGCCTTTTTGCAATGATATTGTGATATTTTCCTGTGTCAATTAATCTCTTCAAAACCATCACTTTTAAGGTTGCATAATAACTGTACTTTAATTTATGTAACCTTTCCCTTAATGATGGACATTTGGGGTGTTGCAGAGTTTTCAGTGTTATAAATTACCCTCTGATAAGCACCTTTATACGGTATTTTGCTACACATTTTGGATTATTTCCTTAAGAGTCCTATGATGGAAATGATGCATCAAAGGCTTGAAACATATTGCCCACAATTTTCTTGAAAAATGAAAGGAAATAATCCTTCCACCAGTAATGAGAAAATAGCTCATTTCACCCCATTCCTGACAACATTGAGTATTATCATTTTCCTTCCTGTAGCCTTTACTAATTTGATTCATGAAAAATAGTACTGTATCATTTTACTTTGAACATCTTAGCTTACTAGTGAGGTTAAGCATTTTTACAGAAGCTCACGCCTGTTCCAAATTACCACTAGAAGTTTTCATTTCACATCAGCCGTGATTCATTACCAGGAGGAATAGTTTTTTGAATCAACTTCTGTTTCCTCCCTCAACAAATCTATGTGTATTTATCAAGACATATTTGGGTGCAGGCTTTTATCTCCCTCTTGACAAAAATGAATGATTATTCACCCAGGTCTTTTATGCACTGAACTAAGCCATATCTACTTGGATCTTGTTTTAATTGACTCACCCTTCCCCCTGATAGAATAGCATCCCTTTGAATAGGCAGTATTAGAAAAATGAGAGCCTCACAGTAGATTGTGAAAGAAATGTCACATCAGAATCTGGACATTGCTATGACAACCCAGGCCCCATCTATCACCACTCTCATCAGCATGTGTTGCAAAGGAAACCCCTTTGCAGTGTTTAATCTGAGAATTTTAATATTAAATATATATTTGACATTGAAAGCTCACACCTTATTTGCTATTGTCAGGCTTATTTGATAGACAGCTAACTCAGTCTCTTTATAGTCAATTTCTGAAATGAAACTATAAATTTTGAAGCTGGGCTTCATCATCGCAGAGAGCAAAGCTTTTCTAGCCTATTGTTGAAATATCACATTTTATAGGATTTATGTGGTCCAGATTCAGGAAGATCATTTGCCAAGCACTTAAGGCTGGTTTTGCTGCCCTTTGCTTTTCTCCTCTCTGCAAATACATATGGTAGCAGGGGAGAGCCATTAGAAAAGAAAAATTATGAAGAACTTACTTGATTCAATACAAATGTCAACTTAAGAAAGAAAAAGTCCTGCACATTTAGTGTGGGAAGCGTTGACTCCAGAAGCCTGCTCTTTGGTGATAGGCATACTGTTTGCTTCTGTAAATGAAGTGGGCATCATATTTGTTGTGATAGTCAATGAAAGCCTCTGATTTGGTGCAGCAGTTTGAATTTATGCTCATAATACAAGTCCTCTCCAATATGCTTCCAGGATTCCTTTTGAAACTCCATGATATGACAAGCTCTGTGATTTGGTCATGTTCCATTTAGCTTGTTTTACTGCTGTTAATTTTACACAGGAAAATAGATTCTCTGAAACTTGTGATCACAGTAGCTGTGAAGTGGTCAAAAATGAAGAAAACCACCAGACAGTGTCAGATTTATTAAATGCTCTAGAAGTAAAAAATTAATGCAGTTCTTTGTCTTTGAAAGGTTCAGTGTCCACAAGCTGGATTTATCCTAATGGACAAGCAGTGGAAAGAACAATCGTCAATTGGCTATCTCTTTAGCCAGACTACACGTTGTTGGAATGCATGTAGGGTGAGCCACCAGTGCACCTAGGCAGACCTCCAATTTGTTCATTTGACTGCAAGTGACTTAATTTAACATTTTTCTAACAAATACATTAGGTAGAATGGTGAAGTTTCCTTTTCTTTTCATTTGTTTCTTAAAAGAATAACCAGTAAAAAGCCACAGTAAGTAGGCTTCTCACTCCATTTGTTTTCAATCACCACCCCTTAATGCATGAATTTCTGAGTAGCCTGTTACTCTTCCAAGCCCTAAACTGTAGCAGTGAATGTGGATTGGAAAGTTCTGATGCTGTATCCATTGGGTCTGTATTGGGTTTGAATGTGTTTTATATGCATAGCATGATTATTCCGTGCTAGCTGATCTTACCTGTGGCCCTTTGTTTTCTGTTGTTGTTGTTGTTGTTGTTGTTGTTGTTGTTGTTCAGCATGAATGAATTTTGCATTACCCTCCTATAAGAGTTACAGTGTGCAAAAGACTTTGAAAGTAAAGTTTTGGTTCCCACATGAACCATTTCTATCTCTTTTACACAGGAATCATTTATCACTTATAAGTGTTAATCACTTGTTAACAGTAATTTCACCTGCTGAAGAATTTATCCCCAATCATGTGATTTGTTTCTTTGTGTGTGTGTGTGTGTATGCGTGTGTGTATATTTACAGCATTGACATTTTGTATTCAAAAAGATTAACCTTTCACCTTGGCATTCTGTTAATGTAATGAAAACATCTGTTACTTGTGTATGGCAATGATGTTTTCACATCTATTTATATTTGTGGGTAGATTCCAAGATGATTCTATGTGAAGATGCACTTCAAACAAAATTCAGTAACTAACTACATGTCTGGCTTTGTGTTTTTCAAATTGTGGGGTTTCAACCCTTAACATCAAGCCCTGATGCAGGACTTAGTCCTGAACTCGGCAACCTCAGGTCCCACTTTATATAACATGGAATATGCTTCCAGTTATTATGTAATTCATTATCTAAAATATTTTGTGAGCAGATAAGCACAAGGACTCTGAATGCGGCTTGTATATTTTTACAGCAACTCTGTGAATATTCTCTTTGGTGCAGAGTGGAGATGTGTGTGGAACCATTCCTCCTGAATTTTTTATAGATTCTCTCCCTTTGCCATTCTAGCTGCTGTCTCCCACAAAATTTGAGTCATACCTCAACTGTACAAATTCTCCTTTAATGTTCAGTTGCCCTGAAGTGTGCAGTTGTGGAATATGTCTAAATGTTCCCTGTGAAGAATTGGAGGCATTGGTTTTAACAAAAGCAATAAAATAGTTACAGCTGAAAAGCATGCTGGAGGTAAACAGACGTCTGTCCTTGTTGCTGAACCATTGCTCTGTTAAAAAAAAAAAAATTAAGCATATGATTTAGCCTCTCTTTTTGGCTCTTATGTCTAGGAAAGTCAAAAGGAAGGAATTTGATTTTTATTGTCCCCAAGATTTCAGTATAGAGCCAGCCCTACAGTAGTAGAAACAATATCTTGCTTATCGCCCTGAATTACCATTGTCCAACTGTGAGAGCATTTGCAAGAAGGTGAGGGTGTTTGTCAAATAGACAGAAAGGGAAATTATGTGCTTGGAGAAAACTTTCTGGTTTCTTTAGTGAAGTTTCTGAATTTTCTTCTCTAACCTTGGCACAAAGGCCAACAGTCTACATGCAGTAGACACTTCGTAAATTTATTTTGGTGATGGGTGATTGGTCTTTAGTACCATCAACATCCCAACCCAGGGCTAGCCTTGGAGAAGGACACAGAGCAAGGAGAGGTTTAATTGGGGAAGCCCCGTTGTACCTCATCCAACCTTCCACCAGGACATCAAGGTCCTCATGATCTGAAGCTTTCCCTCCTGGCATTACCTCTTGTCCACAAAGCATTAATTCACATGCAATGAATGGTGTCTATGGATACCTAGCACTGTCTATACTTTAACGGAGATTAAAGCCTTGAAGTAAACTGAGGCTGAATTTCTGGCATCAACCTGGAGGCAATGGGTGGTTACTAGGGACGTCCCCATTACCCTGAAAACCTGTCTATGGGTCTCTCCTCCCTAGTCCATAAGCCCCTTTGCTAGGTCCAACCAGTTTATCCTGAAAATATTAATGAGAGCACTTCAAAATGTGGGTTGTTGAATTTTAAAATAACCTAGAGCATCATATTAAGTGGGTTTTCATGGCTTACTACATTGTCTGCTCGATGGACTTCCTGGGCAGCAAGCATATCTTATTCCTAACATCATAGTCTATTCCCTTTTGCCCAGAGTTGGGCTTCATTTAACAATAAGGCGATGTTTTCGATTTTACCGTAGTATGTGGAATGTAACATTTGCATTTGGCAGTTCTCCCTTTAGTCCTGCTCAAGATTTCAGCTACCTCGGCAGAGTGCTAGAAAGTGATATGCTTATTAGAAAACTTTATTAATCAGAGCAGAGTGCTATTTGGCAGCCAGATTCTAATGAGGATGAGGAGCTAAATTTAATTCAAAGTTGAAGGTCAGCAAATGGTGCTAGCCTACACCTTTTTTAAAGTGTGTGAGCTTGGATGTGCTCACAGTTTCCGGACAGTTTCATCTAGAAATGTGCATGCTATATTTAGTATGAAAAAGCATGGAAAAGTTTTCTAATCACACCATTTCAGCACACATATATTCCATGAGCATTAATAAGCCAAGCACATTACTGCTTGGCTAGACAATTCTTATAGGAGCTGATGGCACTGAGATGTTATAGCGAATGCCGGCTGAAAACAGTGGGCCATGAGAACATGTTACAGTGGAAAGAATTTCAAAAACTTGTAGACGTTTCTTTAAACAAGGAACTGTCTGTGGAATATATGTAAATGGCAGAGTCACTCTCACAAAGTCATGAAGGATATATTTGTAGTGTTGAGCTTATGTGCCTGGGAAAGAAAAATAGGAAAAAGAAAGCGTTCTCTAGGCAGCCACTGAAGGTGTTGTTGAGTGGTTTTGGCCCTTGCACATGGCCTCCCTATCCTTAAATAGCGCCATCATTTCCTCCCTTCTCCTTCCCACTTCTCCTTCATTGCACACTTTCTTCTTACTATCACCTCCCACAAAAACTAATTTATTGAACACATCCTAGGTGAGGGCCCTGTGCCAAATTCTACAGAAGATACAAGAATGATTAAATTCCTCCTATCACTTAGCCACTATTGGGGGACTAGACAAAGACTCAAAATATATAAAACCTGTGAATGATCACCATGCCACAAAGTGGAACGTAAGAGCCATAATATAAGTACAAAACACCAAGGGAATTCCAATGTAGAGAAGATTGCTTTCTGCCAGGAAGGGTTCATGGAATAGCCTGTGCTTAGGACAAAATGCACCTGAATTCATCTATTTTTCTCCAGCTTTGTGACCATTACCTAGGCCAGTCTACCATCACCTCTCACTTGCCTTTCTGCAACAACTTCTGTTCTGTCTTCCACAGAAAAGCCAGAGTTGTATTCTAAAAATTTTAATTAGATCATGTTACTTCCTGGCTTAAAATCTCCTAATGTCCACTCATTTTACTCAGAGTCAAATCCAAAGATCTGTCCAGGTCCTGTGAAGCCCATATGATCTCAGTTTTGCCTATCTGTTCAACCTTATCACTTGCCACTTTGTTCCATGAGCATTAAGCTCTGGCCATACGCACTTTTTTTTTTTTTTTTTTTTTTTTTTTTTTTTTTTTTTTGAGATGGAGTCTTGCTCTGTCACCCAGCCTGGAGTGCACTGGTGCAATCTCGGCCCATTGCAACCTTTGCCTCCCGGGTTCAAGCGATTCTCCTACCTCAGCCTCCTGAGTAACTGGGATTATAGGTGCCCTCCACCATGCCCAGCTAATTTTTTGTATTTTTTAATAGAGATGGGGTTTCACCATGTTGGCCAGGCTGGTCATGAACTCCTGACCTCAGGTGATCTGCCCACCTTGGCCTCCCAGAGCGCTGGGATTACAGGCATGAGCCACTGCTCCCGGCCACGCACTTTCTTTCTCCTGCAGTAATTGATTGCACTCATTCCCTCCTTAGGGCTTTGGCTCTAGCTGTTTTCTCTCTCTAGAATTCTCTTCATGGAGATTCTTCTGGATGGTTCCTACTTGTAATTCAGACCTTAGATTAAAAGAAAGAGGACTTCCTTGACTATTCAATCTAAAGCAGCACCTAGTCACTGTCTTCTCATCATATTGTATTTTAAGTCATTGGTGGCACTGACCATGGCTTGATATTTCTCTTCATTGGGTTGTGTATTGTTTCATCCCCACCCTCACCACCACTAAAACATAAGGCCCATGTGATTAAGGACCTTGTGTATCTTGTACTCCTCCTATATCCCCAGGACCTGTAACAGTTGATTGTGAATACTGGGTGCTCAATAAATATTTGCAAAATGATTGTAAGAATCTTGAAGGATTTCACAGTAGAGAGTCATTCCGTAGTTAGTGTGGCAGGCCCTGCCACTGGTAAAACAGCCTGAACAGGACCTAGTAGCTGCCTGCTCTCAACACCTTCTGGTAACTGACGTCACCATGCAGCTGTTCTTTTGGAGGAAGGCAGACACAGAGAAGTGAGCCAATTGATAGATAATGAAGATGATCCATTCAGGGGGTGATCATTGCTACAAAGCAAACAAACAGGCTAACTAGGTAGGGATTGTCTTGAAGGGTCTACAGATGAAACTGCCAGAACAGGCTGGGCGTGGTGGCTCATGCCTGTAATCCCAGAACTTTGGGAGTCCGAGATGGGTGGATCACGAGGTCAGGAGATGGAGACCATCCTGGCTAGCATGGTGAAACCCCGTCTCTGCTAAAAATACAAAAAAATTAGCCGGGCGTGGTGGTGGGCGCCTGTAGTCCTAGCTACTCGGGAGGCCAAGGTAGGAGAATGGCATGAACCCGGGAGGCAGAGCTTGCAGTGAGCCGAGATCGCGCCACTGTACTCTGGCCTGGGCGACAGAGTGAGACTCCATCTCAAAAACAAAAAAAAACAAAACTGCCAGAGGAGGCACCTCTGACAAGGGAGAATATGCCTTGAGAACATGGAGATGGAGTGTTTTAGGTGGAAGACCCAGCAATGACAGACTCCTGGGGCTGTGACAAGCTTAGGCTCTCAAGGAATGGGGGAGAGTGAGAAAGAAGCTCTGTGTGAGCACAGGAGAAGAATAGGTCAGCAAGGAGGTGGAGAGGGGAACAGGCCAGTTCAGTGATGGGAGGGCCATGTAGACCCTGGGGAATGGTTTGAGAATTAGGCTAAAGGTGGTGACAAGGCAGTGGATGTTTTTGAACAATTGATATGATCTTAATTATATTGTTTCTAAAAGGAGGGGCAAGAATTACTGATGGAAGAGGCAGTGTGGTCGAAGGCATGGAGCTAGATGTGGGTGAAACTGAGGATAAGTTTAGGGAACCATCAGAGCTTCTGGAGACTGGACTGCAAGTGGAAGGAAAGCAGGTGGCTGGGTGGTGTTGGCAAAGGAAAGAGAGCAGAGAGGTTATTGTTGCAGGGAATTCCATGAGCAGAGATGCACCTTTGGAAGGCCAATATGGGAATGTATTAGGGCAAAGGAGTCAGGAGCGGAGAGACTAGCTGCCATGTTACTATGAACCAGGCTTGTGGAAGAAGGAATGCAGGGAAGGGCACAGTGCTAGAGGCTCGTCATTACAACCAATTGAATGTAGGATGCATGGGAGAAAAGAAGCCAACAATAATATCAAATAATGTCATAGTAGAGCCCAGTAGTCATTGTACACCAGGCACTATTCTAATTGCTCTAAATAAAAACTCACTTTGCTCCTCAAAACTACCCTACTTGGTTTTACTGTCATTATCCTTATTATTTCAGAGAGAAGGAGGTTACATAACTACTCTAAGATAGGGAGATGGAAAGTGGTGGAACCAGAACCCAAGCAGTCTGGCTCCAGAGCCTGGGCTCTGAATGCTGATCATTGTTTCCATCTCTAATGAGCAAGGAGAAACAATTAGGAGCCCAGAAAATAGGAAGGAAAGAAGATTTTAATGGAAGTGTGAGAAGGTTGTTTCTGGACAAGTTGAGTGTAAGACATAGGCTCATTTCAAGTTCAAGTGTGGAGCAAGGGTGAGCATGGCTTTTGGAGCTGCCATGAGATGTTGCAGCTAGAGAGGTGTGTCCTCATGCAGGTGGGCTCTGTTGAGGACCTGCCCCAGGTGAGCCACTCCAGGGATCATTTGTTGAATAGATGGACAAGTAAATACATGAAATGCGAGGGAATAGGATAATCAAAGTGCTGGGAGTAAATAGTATCCCCAAGAGTGAAAATATACACAAGGAGCCTTTAGACTCTAAAGTTTAGAGAATCCTTTTAGAGAATAGCGAAAGAGACAATGAAAGAAACAGACAATGAGATTGGAGAAGTAGGAAGGCAACAAAGAAGAGAGACTTGCCACGAGGGTTGCTCTGCCGTGTCTAGTCCTGCGGAGATTAGGGAGAGTTTTTCTGGGCAGTTTTAGCAGCAGTGAAGATACAAACCGGATTGTCATCTGCCCAAAAGAAAGGGGGGGGAGTGACAGAAGGAGACAGGAGAGGGCTTTTTTTTTTTTTTTTTTTTTTTTTAAGTTTAGTGAAAGGAGAAGGAAAAGAGAGAGATAGGAGGCAATAGCTTGAAGGTGGGGGTTAGGGGCTACTGGACAGTATTACGTCACAAAGGGCCCCTAATTGCTCCAGAGAGAGAAGGAGGAACAACATCTTTGGGGCCTCCCCAGTTTGGGGGCATGTATCCACACCTGTGCTGATGAGGGCAGTGGGGGCCCGATCTGCATAGCAGCAGGATAAAAACCAGCCTCTGGCACCACCGGATTCTTCCCTGGTAGAAACTCTCCCAGGGTACGCACATTAGATAAGAGCTACTTGGATTAATTCAGTGACACCATCTTTTAGAATGAGGGTAGAAAGTACTGACGTCACCATGCGGCTGATTTTAGAGAAACAGTTTATTTCTCCACTGACAAGGATTTGTGGCACCCAGCAGCTGTTTTTTTGTTTTTTTTTTTGTTTTTTTGTTTTTGAAAGCTCCCTCCACCCCCTTCTTCAGACTTCTCTGGACTTACATCTGTCCTCCCAGCTGTGAGCTGCTGAATTCCAGGGTGCAAAACCAAGGGAGACAAGTAGGAGGGGCATGCAAATAATGATTACATGCTGCTTCAGTGTAAATCTCGGTTCATTGTGTGTCCATGGGCACATGCCTTCAAATTCAAGTGTGTGCCTCTCTCTCTGCCTTTCAGTATCTGTCTGTAAACCTTGGTGGGATTAAGCATATGTTTTAATAAATATTTTGTTTGCTGTATTCCCATTAATATTCATAGGGAATGGAGCACTTTGGGTTTTGTGATTTCTAATAAACATTGATGGTGTTGCTAGTCTGTACTGAGCGTTCAGTATGCTCCATCAAAATGGCAGCTCTAATTAGGTTCCTTGAATTAGCTAATGGATTTTGAGAAAGATAGCTTAGAAAGCTCTTACAGCTGTCCAAGATATTCCTGCCATGGCAGAAAGACAAAAGGCCCCTGGAAGCTACAGACTTCAGAGCTTTAGAAATGCAGCTGACAGTTAAAAAGATAAATTACATTCATATTTTTCCAGTGAAAGTCCTAATACTGAATTAATGTTATTCCTGTAGTGAGTATCCATTAAGCAGCTCATTTTATTATAAGGATGCATTTTGACCATTAGCTCTTTTTCTTTCCTCGCTCTCCCTCCCCTCTCTCCTTTTTCTCCTTCCAATTCCCTAGATATTTTGGACACAGTATTAAAAAGCATCTTTGAAGAAGAGGAAATGATTCCCTTTTTTTCAAGTTATAAATTTAGATGCTCTCTTAGATATACAATATGTATTCAGTTTTTTTTTAAATGCCAAAGTAAATATATAAAGAAATAACATAGTGATTCAATTTAAGCCTTGCGGCTTATATTTTATGTAGAATTGGAAGGGGGGGAAGCTTCTAGCTAGGGGGCAGTGGGCTTATTTACACTTGGATAAGAGATTATTTGTTAGAAACCATCCCGAATAAAACATGTTACCTCCTTTCATCTTAATATGGAATGTACAACATAACGCAACGCCATTCCACATGTTCCTCGCCTGTACTTCCTAGGAACACAGTCCTGTAACAAATGAGGAACTAATGACATCTGAGTGACTACACTTAATGCTACAAATGGGGGGGGAAATACCACAGACAATATTAAAAGTTCATGGCAAATAGAATTTGGGAAACAAGGACAGTCACCCAAAACCTCCTTTTATTAGTTGGATATGTGAGTACTCATTAATTCTGTAACTGTGTTCAGTGTAACTTTTTCCTTTCAGTTTATTCATTTGGAAAACTAATACCTGGTACTTTTCATCTAAAAAGTTACATTCCTCTAGGACCACAGTAAATCCTCTAGGGAAATGTTTCCTGGGTCATTAACTCTCGACTGTCCAAATTCTGTTTTCCTCCTGTGAGCCTCTGTAGCCCCTCTGCTTTTCCCATCCTGCCTGTCTTTTGGCCTTTTTTCTTTTCCTTAGTATCTTTACCAAACAAGGGGCTGTGCAAGGGAAAGAATGTGAAACTCGAGTCAATTAATTGGGGTATTATTTACAGCTCTGGGAAAACACTTGTTGGGAAAGAAACTAAAGTTGCGGGTTTAAATGAGATTTTTTTCAAAATCATCTGTAGTTTTATTTTCATGCTCTTCCAGACCTCCTGTTTCTGCAGATAATTGACAGCTGACTAAAAGACTGTTGCTAATAAAGCTGTTGGAACAAAGCAAAGAATCAGAAAGCATAGTGTTGACGGAACGTATAGATTACAGATCAGACAGCTGCTTTACCTCAGTATGATATAAATAAAATGGAAAAGCATTGTTATGTGAAGTGCCAGAAAAAAAGATACTCAATTATTCCCCATACATGACTTCACCATGATGGATAAAAGGCATAATTGACATCATGTTTATTGAAAAAACTAGCAACTGTCACACTGTCGAGAGGCTACGAGAGGCTACTGAAAGCTGGAGGAAGGGCAATTTTTTTTTTATTCATTTTCACTGTGGGCTATTTATAGAGTTCAATTGTCAGCAGCAGAGTGCCTAATTTTCCCTCTTCTTTGATATTCGACAACTCATTCACTTTTCAGATCAAGAAGACAGCTACAAATTGCTCCATGGCAGATACTCAGGCGTTGCCATTACCTCGCCTGAGTGGGGCAATGGCTATTTATTAATTAAGATTCTCTGCCTACTTTCCCTTTAAGTGCCAGTGGGGGAAAAAAAGTCTTTGTCAACCTATGATGGGTCGGTTTCATTTGTTTTGTTTTGTTTCATTTTAACTTTTTGCTGTCTGGTTTGGCAGCCAGACCCAGATTCCTAATGGGAAATTTATCACTATATTACTGATGCATCGTGCTTCATCACCAGATAATGTTACTAGTCAAACAAGAGCTCTGGTTATAGAAAATTACCAGTTTTCAAACTGAAAGAAAGTTTCAGTGTCCCCTTGCCCCCATCTCCAGTAGCCCTCTGGCACAGTAGCCAACAAGTAGGGAGATGGAAATAGAGAACTTTTGCCAATGATTTGGTCAACCATTTAGCCCGCACTGTATGCACACAGGAGAAATCATCAAATCTAAGTACAAGAAAGGCTCAGAGAGGTCAGCTGGTTCCTTCCATAGGTTGTGATATATGGGGTTACAGAGAGCTAAGGTCTCCCACGGTTCTCTTGATATGAAGCAGAACTCTGAGGATGGTGGTACTGTCCCTACTTGAAATCCTTCAATGGGTCTGTATCATCCCCTTTAGAAAGATTGGCGGATGGGGCTGTTCAGGTCTTACTGGCTGAATTTCCCAGTTTCTCCACACATTCTCCACACTTCTGCAGTGCCTGACTGTGTGCCCTTTCATGTGGCCACCCCTTTCCAAGTGGTGTTCCTTCTAGCTGGCATGCCCAGCCACCCTCTCCTTATCCTTGTCCCCACTTCTCTAAGAGGCATTTCCTGACCTCCCCAAGCAGGGTTAACACCCTCTGCTCTGAGCTACTGTCGGAGTTCATTTTACTTCATGATACTTCCTCTTAGTAACTGCCACATTGCACTGTCATTATTTATTTATATCTCCGTCTCCCCCACTAGACTGTGAAATCCCTGGGGGTCAAGTCGGGGTCTTAATCACCTTTACATCCCTAAGGCCACAGCAATATTTATGAATAAATAAAGCTTAAATAAGTGTACACATCAGAAATTTTTCAGAGGGTTATTGGAGAGCTTTTAAAAGCAGTTGAAGATTTAGGTCTGCTACCAGTTTATTATTTTCCATTCTGTTTTGAAGAGCAAGCCAGCATTCTCCTAGCAAGGATTTGTAAGAATCTAAACATCTTTGAAAAACAACTGAAATGATCCATAGGAGATGGTAATGTCAGCTGTCTGCTATTCTGTACACCCCTAATGTTGGAAGGTCATTATGAGGCCCAGGGTTACCAGAGCTCACTTTCCATCCAGGCTAATGAGAGCTGTGGGATATTCTTGGATTTAATGCCCTTTGGGAGCTAAGTAGATGCTAACTTTTGATGCAATTTGTATCAGTCCATTCTAGCATTGATATGAAGAAATACCTGAGGCTAGGTAATGAATGTATAAAGAGAAGAGGTCGGCTCACGGTTCCATGGGCTGTACAGGAAACATGGCAGCATCTGCCTCTGGAGAGGCCTCAAGGAGCTTTTACTTATGGGGGAAGGCAAAGGGGAAGCAGACACATCTTATGTGTGTGGAGCAGGAGGAAGAGTGGGTTGGGCGGGTAAAGGTGGAGGAGGAAAGGTGCTACACACTTTTAAACAACCGGATCTCGTGATAACTCAATCACTGCCACAAGAACAGCACCAAGGGGATGGTGCTAAACCATTCATGAAGGATCCACCCCCATGATCCAGTAACCTCCCACCAGGCCCCACCTCCAGCACTGGAGATTACAATTCAACATGAGATTTGAGTTGGGGACACAGAGCCAAACCATATCACAAGTTGAGAATCTATTTGGATTAATTGTTATAACCTTATTTAAAAATCTCAGAATACCATATGGATGTAAAAGGAATGAAAAGAATGTAGGTGATATCAAAATATGTTCGTGAATTCTTGGACCTCTTAGACCTAATTGCTTTATGCTAATCATTTTAGAATACTGCGTATTCTATGTTTGTTATATAGCACGATTTAACACCATATGTGATCATTAAGATCGGCCCCATGGTCACTTACCTATGTGACCCAGGCATCCCTTCTGGGCATTTGGAGAATGTATATCCTTTAACAGTAGAAAAGTAAGGACTAGTTCACTTATCACATATATTTAGAACACTTTGACCCTTAACGCCGAGGGTTGAGCTCCTAATCACAATCTTTAGCTTCTTTCAATTGAAAAATGTTTTCTCCTTTTTTAAAACGTTGTTTTCTTTTGTCACTGTTATTATTTTCCCAAAACCCTCCATTGGGAAAGAAAAACAAAAGCATTGTTGTGTGAGTAAGAAACTGCTGTATTAATCTACTGACATTTTGTTATATTTTTCACTTTTCACTATGCACTATCCTGACTGTTCTCTTCTAACTGATATAATCCTCTAAATGAAAAAAATACAAGCTACCATCATGCACTAAATTATTTAGAGTGTCCTTATTTTCCTTAAAATTGTGTAGTCAATTAAAACTTACTTTCTTATTATCTGAAAGGAAAGGTTAAGTACCCAGCTGTTGGGAATCAGTGGCCTTTGATGGTATTCCAGGATCTCTTGGGAGAAGAGAGAACTTCTATGTTGTTTTCTCTGAGGAAGAAGGAATTTCATGGAGGCCTAGGAAATTCCCAAGGTTTCATGGCCTGTAGCCCATAAAGGCTTATTTTTTCCAGAATTGACCCTGAAAGTTTAATCCACATATAAAT
The DNA here is from genome assembly GCF_001698545.2 of Rhinopithecus bieti. Classification (NCBI taxonomy): domain Eukaryota; kingdom Metazoa; phylum Chordata; class Mammalia; order Primates; family Cercopithecidae; genus Rhinopithecus; species Rhinopithecus bieti. Next base: position 2,066,547 of record NW_016811454.1, on the reverse strand, counting down.
GTCAGATATGTATTCTTAAAACTCAAGCTGTGTTTGATTTAAGCCTAAAAGATAATAATTTTATCTTTGCAGTTCTTGCAGTTGTTGGTGAGAATTTCTTCGAGAAGGCATTGAGTGTGTGCGTATTGGTGTAATCATTAATTTGTTCAAGTACCATCTAAACAACATTTTATTTCTCCTTAAACTGTCTTTTGTTCAGTTCAAGAAGGTGAACGATAATTAAAATAATACAAGTTTTGTAGGTTTCCTCTATTTACCTTTTAATCAATATTTTGCTAATTTTGTTTTGGACCATCAAGTCCTTTGGGAAAACCTATAGTATTCCAAGTGGAGTCATGTCTTAAACAAGGTTAGTTTCTAAAGTCATTACATGAGACAAAAATTGTGTATTGACAAAATTAATCTTGGGAAACACTTTAGGACAGTGGTCCCCAACCTTTTTGGCACCAGGGACTGGTTTCCTGGAAGACAATTTTTCTACTGGGTGGGGGATGTCGGGTTTGGGGAACACGGGGCCGGGCACTAGATTCTCATAAGGACCATGCAAGCTACATCTCTTGCATGCACGGTTCACCACAGGGTTAATGCTCCTATGAGAATCTAATGCAGCCACTGATCTGACAGGAGGCAGAACTCAGGCAGTAATGCTCACCTGTGTAAGCTCACCAGTTTCTAACAGGCCATGGACTGGTACCAGTTTATGGCCTGGGGGTTGGTGACCTGTGCTTTAGGAGGATGCTATATTGAACACTGCCTATGATCTCTCGCTAAACCCACTCACTGCTGTTTCTTTAGCACTGCATTAGACAGCTATTCCCTTGGTTGAACATCAGCTGAAGTAGTTGGCTTGCATATAGAAGGCCATGTTGTACAAGTAATATACATCCTTAAATACTGAAATGATGTTCAGCACAACAGAAAACTTACATTAGGAAAGGTGCCTAGGAACTGACACTGACCAAAGGAAATCAACTCAGTTCATGTTCAGGGACATATGTTCATTAAATGGAATGGCCATTGGAAGCACTATCACTACTTAAATTACTATTCTGCCCCCAAGCCTCTGTTTGTGTCTAAGCTCGAATATTTGGTGTGTCAATTAAATGCAGCTGTGATGCATTATCACTATACTCCAGCCATGTTCGAACAGCTATATCTATATGAATTATAATATAGGACATGGCTTATTTATCATTTTTTAATAGAAGACATAATGGATGCACAGTTGCAAATTAATCTAAATCTATTTTTCTTTGCATCTATGTATGCTTGTTTTACAAAGAAATAGAGTAGAAAGAAAGAGATAATATTGGTGCCATTCAGTGTGAACTTTTCAACTATATTTAAAATTCTTTCTTTTTTAAGAAACCAAAATTACTGTATTAAACACTTGATAAATTTCTTCTGTGACACCCACATACTGTATGTTGCTAATAAAATTGGCAAAATGCGTTGAGACAATACATATTACACACTTACACATAAATTTGAAGTATCCAGTATTTGTGTAAATTACTTAAGGCTCAAAAATATTGCACTGGGGTCTGGGTGCAATGGTTTGCAGTGGCTCACACCTATAACCCCAGTGCCTTAGGAGGCCGAGACAGGAGGATAGGTTGAGCTCAGGAATTCGAGGTTACAATGAGCTATTATTACCCCACTGTACTCCAGCCTGGGCAACAGTGTAAGACTCTGTCTCTATATGTGTGTGTGTGTGTGTGTGTGTGTGTGTGTGTGTGTGTGTGTGTGTGTATAGTATTTTATGACTAATGGCAAAACTGACTTCTAAAATTTGAACACAGGAGGTCATTGTACAGTATTATAATAAGGCAGTTATTTGTTACTGGCTTATTATGGTGAACTGAAACCATAAATAATAACTGGCATGTTGTTGAATTTTGAGTAACACTGTCAGGGTCACTCCTAAGGTATTTTTCCCTTTGTGAGAAATGGAGATACAGAAGCAGAATGTTCTGATCAGAAGCCAGCCTTGCATTGTCCCAAGCAATAAAGAGCAAAGGGAGAGCAATGTCTTTTATCAGAAGAGGAGATGACATTGATCTGGTGATGATTCTCAGTCACAACACTCAATCACATAAGAGGAAGTTGCCAGCGCGAAGCAATGGATTACTTTCAGTGGTAAATGGTAGCTGTGGTTCGTGGTGTGCATGGAAGTGCTTACCATTTCAAAATTGCCAAGGGAAGTGGGCCTTTATTTCTTTATGCTTCACCACTATGGCTTGATTCACTCGGTCGAGGTCCAGCCCAGGGTTAAGATTTCCAAGACAAATCTTCGAGCTGTAGGAGTCAAAGGGTCAGTTACCAAGCTAGGGATGGAAATACCAAGACGAGGATCTCAAAGGAGGCAGATGCTGAAAGCAGGAAACACATTGAGAAAGACAAAAGGTCAGCCTCAGGTTGCCATGGTGAGGACAGGAGCCTAGGTAAGCCAAGCCAGGTTGTCAGATTGTTGCATCCAGGTCAGAATGCCACAGGCAGCATCAGGATGGCTGGGGGGAGGACCGCAGTTCAGGATTATAGTCTGAGCTGATGTATTATTGTGATTTTCAGGTTTTCTTCTACCTTATGACCCTAACTTGCATGTTAACCTCTCTGGACCAGTTTCTCAGGTTGCCCACAGGATCCTGACATAAGGAGTAATTTTGTTGAACCCTTGAAAATTCATGCAAAGACACACTTTTCAAAGTTTTCTGTTAGTGTAGAGCATAGTTTTTCATCAGATTCTGCTGCCGTTTTATGTGACATTAAATACTCTCTTAAGATGCCGAAGCATTGTTTCCTCACCTACTAAGAAGAGGTATAATGTCAGAGATAATTGACAAGAGAAGCCCTTAGAAATAAAAGCAGATTTTACATTTGGAAAGTTTGTGTTGTCTGTTTAATATTATTCACCCTTTCTCTACATTCATTATTCTTAATATAGAATATTATAGGCAATTATAGTAAACAAGAGCCCTTAATTTAGAGTAATTGTTTTCATCAACAAGATAACTTAAATCTGGTGGAAATTAAATGTCCATATAAGCAAAGACATATTCTTGTTATTGGGGGGGGGGAATTTTTGGCAAAAATAATTTGAAATGGGGGCTACCTTCATGAATAGTGACAGTAAATTTGGCGATAAATTAGAAAGAAGTATCCCCAAAGTTGTCCATGGATAGTCAGCTATCAGTCCTAAAATTTCACCAGACTAAACAGTGAAAAATCTTATTTGTCAATGCACCTTTGAAAAAAATAGGGATTCTTTATAAGAAATGGGAACAGTGGGAAAATAGAGGATTTACACAATCATAACTTTACCTGGATATTTACCCTGGATAATTTTCAGAACTGCTCTAAACTATCATTTGAAGAATGCTATGGAATTAAGTTCCTTAAAAAACATTTATTATTAAATTAGTATATATGGGCACACTATATAAATGTATTTTCATTATGGAGACTATGAGTGTAAGTGGTATTGGGGGTGTAGTTTCTTTAAATCTTAAATGCTCTTCAATTAAGAATCCTAAGTACATGTATGAGAGTCTCTCAAAATTTTATGACAGAAATCTTGATCGCCAACTGAAAATAAATAATACTTGTGTCCGTGACTATCTGTCTTCAGCTGAATATTCTCTTCCAGAATCTTTTCTTGGGATTTGAGAAAAATTAGCAAAATAAGAGTGCATATAGCTCGTTAGATTTTATGATAGTTATGTTATTGAGAGTGTGAATGCCATAGAATCTCAGGTGTTTTAGAAGCTCTATTCCCACTATGGGAAAAAAAGAAAAAAAAAACTGCCCTGTTTTCTAAGGCAGAACTATGGTACTGTTAAATTTTAAGTTTAAAATAAAGCTAGGATGATTTTAGCCTCTTACATGCCAGAAGACAAAACAAACAACCCTCCCCTGGGGAAGAAGTCAGGAAAATAATAGTATCTTGGCATTCTTAAAGGGTACCAAGGTGTTTTTCTTTATTCCATGTCTTTAAACCCTTTTTGAGAAAGCCATTGAAATTCCACCCTTTTGTAAGTATACAGAAATTAACACCATATTTATATAATTAACAATCTTAAAGGAAGCATCAAAATAACGTTTTACAGTAAATTCATTAAAAAATTAAAGAATCTGTCAAACACTAAACTCAAAAACACTCACTATCCTACTTGACTGTTGTTGACACGCATACATCCAATTTAAAGGGTTTTATTCAGAGAGTTCGTAGGGATTATCACCTCCAGATAGGAATATTCCTGTTAAAGTTCCAGGCTATAAAAGCCATTTCTTTTCTTTTTCTTTTTTTTTTTTTTTTTTCTTTTCCTGAGACAGTCTTGCTCTGTTGCCCGGGCCAGAGTGCAGTGTCATGATTTCAGCTCATGGCAACCTCCACCTCCTGAGTTCAAGTGATTCCCCTGCCTCAGCCTCCCTAGTAACTGAGATTACAGGTGCATGCCACCAAACCAGCTAATTTTTTTTATATTTTTAGTAGAGATGGGTTTTCGCCATGTTGACCAGGCTAGCCTTGAACTCCTGACCTCAGGTGATCCGCCCACCTCAGCCTCCCAAGTACTGGGATTACAGGCATGAGCCACCTCACCTGACCTTATAAAGACCATTTCTTAACTGCATCATCAAATCTGGACACCAGGCTGGTACCCACAAATAAGGGCGGTGCTCACCAAAGGCCAACACCTCTCCTTCAAAATGAAGAGCTACATCTTGAGGCTGTATGAAAACAACACGAAAACAGAAAAAGCTGTTTGAAATCAACTATATACAACTGAGTCCTGGTTAGGATGCATGTATTTACATAGATGCCCACTTATACATATGTAATCACAGATAATTCACAAGTCCCACAGTGGCCAGGATTTGGTGGTAATGGTGGTAGTGACCACCTCCTTCTCATTCAGTTAGTGGTGAACTTCCCCAGCAGTTCTGTCTGCCTCTCAGTCCTGGTCCTGATCCAGAGTGCATCTTTCATGTAGGATCTTTGTCATATGTTGATTCTCTTTTGCACTCCATTCAGTTTTATACCAGCTCTCTACATAAGCCTGTTAGAGATATAATATTAATTGCCCAGAAATCTCAGCCTGCAGTGGCTCCAAAATCATTTTTTAATGAATACGGACTTCATTGCATGTATTTCTGTTACTTTGGTTACTTCTATTTCTATTTTTATTTCAAAGAGCTGTGCAAATAAAAGAATATCAAAAGGTACAGCTATAAATGTGCTCTGCTAAATTCCCTCTGCCTTGAAATGCCTGTGAACTGCAGCCACAAAATGCCTGCTGCATTTTAATGCCTTTCTTGCAAGGCAACATGATATAGTAGAAATAGCACTGGTTAGGAGTCACACAAATCTCCTGGCCCACCATTCACCAGTTGTGTTACTTAACGTCTCTGAGCCTCAGTGTGCTCGTGTGTAAAATGTCAACAACAATGTCATCTTCACAGATTTGACCGAGGCTTAAATGAGATGAGGTATATAAAGCACAAATATTGTCTTTAGGACATCACAGGAGCTCGATAAATGTTAATTTTTTTTAGCCTGCCGCAGTCATGGGAGGAGATGAAGGCATGCACAGATGAACACTCATTTTAAAAAGTACTACAGTTGAGGTCATTTTAAACTGGGAAGAATAAGGCTAGATTCCAAATGCCTTAGTGTGATGTTTATGACATGTGGGAATTTGTTGCTGTAGGTGGCTATGAAGAAAATGACATGGTTTCTGAAATCCATTACAACTTTAAGTTCTGTCCAGCTCTAAAGTGTTATAAGAAGGGCCTGTTTAATGATATACCTGCCTTTAAAGGCATAAGCAGTATAATTTATGTTTAAAATCATTACAATATACATCATGTTGTTATACTGGTTGAATTAATTTAACATAAAATTCCAGCACATCAAAAGTGTAAGACTGTCATTGATCACCTATATAGGGATACAGCTGTAATAGAAACTTTTTGTAAGGATGGCCAGGGCTTTACTTCATTTAGTGAAGGCTCAAGCCTGTAATCCCAGCACTTTGGGAGGCCGAGACGGGCAGATCACGAGGTCAGGAGATCGTAGACCATCCTGGCTAACACGGTGAAACCCCGTCTCTACTAAAAAAAAAAATACAAAAACTAGCCGGGCGAGGTGGCAGGCGCCTGTAGTCCCAGCTCCTCGGGAGGCTGAGGCAGGAGAATGGCGTAAACCCGGGAGGTGGAGCTTGCAGTGAGCTGAGATCCGGCCACTGCACTCCAGTCCGGGCGACAGAGTGAGACTCCGCCTCAAAAAAAAAAAAAAAAAAAAAAATAATAATAATAATAATACGGAAAGCCTAATTGTTAAACTAACAATGTGGAGATGAGGTTATTGACACTTTTACTAGGTTTACATGGTTTCAGTAGTATTTGAGTTACATCATGATCTGATGTCACTTCTGAAGCTATTTCTAGAATCTGTGCTGCTAAATTCCATAAACAAGGAATATAGAACAAATGACATATAAATAGGGAAGGAAAATGGGAATCCTCAGAAAGTAAATCCTGTAGGCTAGCCTTCACTTCCATTCTTGTTCAGTATCTTGCTAGAGGACCCAGTCTCTAAAACATAGATGAAGGAAGGGAAGTAGGTTGGAAGACAGTAAGCCATAGTGGAAGAGCAGTCTTTGAAGTGAGACAACACTTGTTAATCATCTATTTGCTAGGAGCTTCATATTCTTCATCTTTATTGAGCAGAATAATAAATCCATCAATATTTTTTGAGGTTTTGAGATATTGACAGCACCTGTTACACAGGAATTGTAAATAAACCCATGTACCAATTCCTATAGATTAGTAGTGGTTTTCTGAAGTTCTAGGCTAAAAGAATTCGGAGAATTCTTTCCCAATTACAGCATTGGGAAAGAATGCTGTAATTGATTCGTGATGTCTGCTGTGGACAGAGAGTGGAGTAAGTAATATATTTGCTATATAAGTGTTCTATAAATTATAACTATTATGATGATTGCCGCTTTCACAAAGGTGTTTGTATGTCCCTCTAAAGATTGCTAAGTTTCTACATCTTCAGTGCAACATAGAATCAAGTAATTGCTTTGGTTATAATAGTAGTATATATTATTTTTATTAATTTGGTGGTAAGCGTATGTGTACTATCTGCTGAGAAGAGCTACAAATCAGAAATTGGCATTTGCTATCCCTAATCTTACCACCTAAAATATGTATTTGGGAAAAGTCTGATACTGTTTCTAAAAGTAGAATGAGGGTTGAGAGGAAAAAAGCAGAGATGATATTGAGACGTAGTCCCAGGTTATCACAAAAGGTTTGCACAGTGTTCCATGTTTTTAAAAAATATTCAACCAAGGGAGAAGATACAGCATATTTTGCACTTAGATGGTCCATGACTTCTGGGCTGTTTTCCTGTTTTTTCTCTTGGGCCAGATTTCTTTTCTGGGTAAATAGTCATGTTCCTGTCAGCCACAGGGGACTTTCTGAATCCTGAACAACTGATTCTGTATTCCTGCCCCATTCCCTTATTTGAGAACAGCAATCTGATCAAACCCATATTTTTAAATTTATGTATTTATAGGCATATGGAAGAATAGTTTACAGTTTCAGTAAAATTTTTTTCCACCACAAATGGAAGAAAAGTGTGTTTTTAAAAAACAGTGCTTTATCAGTTTCTTTTTTTTTTTCTTTATTACTGATGACTTCATTCTACTTGAATTCAAGGCTTCAGTTTCTTTGGGGTAAACTAATAGATTATGTATGCGATGTTTGCACCATGTTGATTGAACTCATCTGGTGAGTTTGAACGCAGCTCATGAATTTCCGTAATCGACAGAAGCCTGTGCATTGGATACAGACACCATGGTCATCTCGTATTACTCAAGAGCTAGGGAAGCTGTGCAAAATAGACTGTGCTGCTTTTCCTGCCTGCCCATGGTTCAGAAAAACTTATCAAGACTTTTAATTTGTTCTTACTATATTTTTCAAGTGCTCAAAGAAAACTTTAAGTATAGTAAAGAAAGAGAATTAGAACTATTATGAGAGTTTTAACATACATATTGAAAAAAAAGAAAGGTACGTGATTCCCAAGGGTTCGTCTGTTCTGAAAGAAAGGCATCAGCTGCTGAGTGTCTGTAGAGCACCCAGGAAGCCCAGAACCCTGTGCAGACTGTCAGGGAGGAGCCACAAGGCAGAGAAGTACAACATCCAGTTTGCAATTAACTTACCATCTAGTTTGAGAACAGTGCTTTTCCTGCAAAAGGTGTTTACTCACTACTTTTTTTTAATATAATTTACAAGCATAGTTCTAAAATATGTTTAAAAAATAGATGACCTCTTTCTGTTGCTTTTAGATGCCTCATATTATCAGATATCTCATTTAAACTTAGAACCCAACTGTAATATTTAGGGATCTTTTTGACATGCAAAGCTCTTCACACTGGTGCTGTACCTACCTTTCCAGGCCTCACGTGTCCCTCTTCTCCTTGACCCTCCTATATTTCTTTAAAATGTTGACACAAGGGAGAAGATACAGCGTGTTTTGCACTTAGTTCATGACTTTCTGGATTTTTTTTCCTGTGTTTATTCCCTAAATGCTACAGTTGTGATTCTCACATACCGGTGAAATGTGTCATGATTGATAAGATGTTACAATTGAGTTAAAGTACCAAAATTTGTAAGTGATATGCTTCTGTCATTATTAGAGTAAATTCAAAATACCCCTAAGCTATGGCCCTGTGTGGTGGCTCATGCCTGTAATCCTAGCACTTTGGGAGGCCGAGTCAAGCAGATCTCTTGAGGTCAGGAGTACTAGACCAGCCTGGCCAACATGGTGAAACCTCATCTCTACTAAGAATACACATACACACACACGTACACACACACACAAAGAGTTTGCCAGGCATGGTGGCAGGCGCCTGTAATCCCAGCTGTTTTGGATGCTGAGACAGGAGAATCGCTTGAACCCAGGAGGCAGAGGTTGCAGTGAGCTGAGATCAAGCCACTGCACTCTAGCCTGGGTGACAGAGTGAGACTCTGACTAAAAAAAAAAAAAGAAAAAAAAGTTAAACCAAAGTCACCAGAACTCACCTTTATTCAAATTGGCTTTGTAAATGAGAGCGGAAAGGGAACATGCGCCATACACCTGGTATGTGTGTAAGGCGGGACAAAAGAAGTTGAGGACCACTGCTTACCCAAACTGACCAACTTGCATATCTGTAAAGCAAGATGCTTTCTCATTGCTTTACTTTGCACTCACTGCCTCCCCTCTACCTGGAGTATCCTCATCTCACTTGTCTAGCTGTTGAGCACCTTTGTATCCTTCAAGGCTCAGCTGAAGTGTCATCTCCTCCATGGAGCCTTCAGTGATTTTCTTCAATGGCCCTGCTCTCACCTTGTCAAAGTTTAAGCACTCTGCATTCCCATGACCCCAGTGCAAATCTCTGTAAGAGCACCAGTCCTAATGGACTGTAGTCTTCTGTATCCCTCTCTGTCCCCTACCTCCCAGACTATTTGTTTTTGCAGGTAAGGATTGTGAAGTGTTCCTTTTTCCGTTCCCAGATTTTAACATGAGGTCTGGTGCAGTGGGGCACTCAGTTATGCCTCAAATGAACCAAATAAGTAGAATGACTGTTCAGATCTGCCTGTCATTCTTTTGCTCCCTAGCCCTGTATAATATCATGTGGTATTGGTTCGACTAAAATAACCACAATAACCTAATCTAAGCTCCAAGGGAACTGCTAGCTGAGCAGTTTGGGGTTGGGCAGATGAGTTACTGGAAAAGCTATAATTCCTAAGAGGAAGTACTGGCTAAAGTACAGAGAGAAGAACCTTGGATAAGTACATTCTACTCTACACCAACTTCCCCTACCTCTTTTTAAAAAACACTTTTTTCCTGCTTTTTGTTTGTTTGTTTGTTTACTATTACCTTTTTTACATATACCCTAACTGTACCCAGATATTGACATGTATCCCATCCCCACCCCCCACTCCCACAATTCATGAGCCTCATGGAAATGAATGCTGGCATATGCCAACCCTGTCTCATATCCAGCCTTCAGGTCAAACAACTGGAGCTTTGTCCCAAATCAACAATACTTACTGAGAAAATGAGATATCCACATTAAAATGTGACAAAACTCTGTGTGTGTGATTGTAAGAAAAAAGCGGTGGGTCTTTTAATTGCTCTAAAAGGTCAGGACTCTATCTTACCTTCTCATTCAAAAGGCATTTATTAATCCCAAGTCAGACATTTGACCCTTGGAACTAAAGGTAGGCATGTAAAGACCACTTTTTGTTCATATTTATGACTGATTTCACCATTTTCCTGGCATATTTGAATTACATTATTGAATCTTCCAAATTTGGATGTCAACTCCTTTAACAAGAAGATCCAAAAGTGACTTCAAAGATGATGTACACTGTGTGACTCTGATTATTTCTCTGTATCCTGTAGTGGCCGTCCCACAGGCGGAAGCACTGACCGCATCCAGAAGTTGCGGAAAGAGTATTATCAGGCTCGGAGGGAAGGTTTCCCTTTATATGAAGACAATGAAGGAAGAGCAAGGCCGTCTGAGTATGACCTTCTCTGGGTAAGCTCATGCATGATTTCAATCACTGAATTCATCTTTTCTAAGAATGTTTAGAGCAGAAGAACACGGTCAAGAATGTTCTGTACGTATCAGATTATATTTAGGTTTCTTGGGCTTCATAGATAGGAACATTACCCAAACCACAGGCGTATTCTCCAACAGAAACTGTTTATGGAAATCAAACCCCATGAATGTGCAGTAGTTCATTCTGATTGCTCTCATACTTCCTGTTATATGCCAACTGATTTGGGGGAGGCATAAGTTAGCTACTTTAAAGAGGACAAGGGATCTTGGTCACCATCTACCGAGCTTTGATTATTGCAACACAAGCCATCTCTCCTTTGGAAAATAGTGATTAGAAGTAAATTTCAAAAGGGTTATTGTCAGACATGTCAGTTGTTTGTTTATTGGATCTGAGCACTTCACATTCTGCTGATCTTACGGGCATGCTAGGATGGATTTGTTTTGCGATAAGGGCAGTTTTGTATTAGAGGATTCTTTTGCTAAATCCTTTGACATTCAGGGAACAAAAAAGAATATAGTGACCACTGAAGAAAAACTCACTGGGTTTTTTCAGGGTGGCACGATTCCCTCTCGTGTTGTTTTTAAGAAGCAAGTCTGTGCCTCCATGATGCACTTAACTCTTGAGCATCCACAAAAATGCCCAGGAAGAGGGTGCTTAGAATTGCATGAAATGTGCTCATCAGATACATAGAACAGTGCCTGACATAGAGCTGGTGCTCAGTAATTGTTAGTTCTTGTTACTGGCATTGTTATCAGAGCAGAGCTGAACATGATAATAGCAGTGTCCTTGCTGGGGTTCAGTTCTCACTCACCCTCTAATGATTTCTGCCTTGTACTACACCTTATAGTGCTGCTCTGAGAACCAGGTAGGGGACTTGGTTATCCCTGATGCCCATGAAAGACACCGGCTCCTGTGAAAGGCAAATCTATGAAGGCAGGTTTCCTTTCCTGAGTTTCACACTCATGTTTATGCTCATAAGGTCAGGGTGGGGAGAATAGAGACTGACGACTGAGCTGATTCCCTCTAGTTCTTACATCTGTGTGGGGGGCCTGTCATGCATGCATCTCTACACTAGGGTGTGAAAATCAGTGTCAGGATCCACCACTGTTGGGCAGAGCAACCGAAACTCCTCAGCCCAGAAGATTGCACGTGTATAATGGAGTTTCCAAACCCTAATCAGAAGTGCACAGTGCAGATGGGCGGTCTCAAGCCAAGTGGCTTCAGCCTTGTGGGAGAGAGGCAGTCTGAGACTATGGATCAGAACAAACAGCTATTTATTGGTTGTATTACAGATGTTAGGATTAAACAGAATGACACCCAGAGTGATGGGAAAACGTGTCTCTTAGCTTCTCTGTAGCAGAAGAGCAAGATTTCCACAGAATAACAGATTAGATAACAATTCAGTTTCAAACTTGATCAAGATCGATTTACTGCCTCTGACAAGAGATGTGAGCTACTTGTTAGGTAAGGCTCAGCTCCCTCCATAAGCCAAACAAGCAGTAAAATAAAGGAAAGTCATTTCCACTGTACCCAAAACAGAACACCATGTCCAGTGCATTGAAAAGTGCTCTATCTCAAAACCACTGTGAATTCCTATGAGCAAAATAAGACAAATAATTTTAGACAAAGTAGTCCTGGTTGTTTTGACCTTATTTTATATGATTTCCTTACATCAAGCTGAAAGGATGAAGGTGGTTAACTTTCATGAGACTTGAAGTTTCCTCTGACCCTCACCAAACCTGAGCAAGATAACTGTACCCTTGGGTGCTCCCTTTTTTAACGATTCTATTTTTACGCCAAGTAAACGTGTAACCAGACCATCTAGTGAGCAAAGAAGTATCTCTAGTTTAATTTGTGTTTCCCATGCTCCGGTGTGTTGAGCTCTGCCAAAAGTGACTGATTTTATGTTTCCCAGACAATTGGGGTCTGAGGCTTCCCAAAGGGATGCTTGGGAAATGCACTGCCATAAAAGATGAGTGTTCTTTGTTACTGCCTGAGATACTCCAAGCCAGGGATTAGAATCTCAGCATCCTTTCCTCTCCTCTCCCCACGCCAAGGAAAAACACTAGTGTCTTTTGTTCAGCGTAGGCCTGAGAAATTATACTGTTGTCTTGCCACTTTTGGAGAGATCTAGGAAAGCAAGTTTAGAAAGTTAACATTTCATTCCTGTCAGGCGGCCAGACCCAACAAAGCAGCTTTTATGAGATTATGGTTCCTAGAAAGGCAGGTCTTCAGCATCACCACCAGGGCACTTGCTAAAATCAGACCACAGTCATATGAAGGGGAAGAATGGGGCCCAGGAGAGACCCCCAAGGGATGTGTCAGGTTGTCATCAAGGATTCTGATCCACAATTCTAAAAATAGGACATTGACTTCAATCCCTTGAGTAAACACTAAAGCAGTCCCACTCCTCTAACAAAACCACTGTGTGGATCAGCATCATCAGAAATATTGTTATGAACTTAGAACTCCCCCAAGGCCAGAGCCTCTGGTTGAGAGGCCTGATGAGTGTTTTCTGGAGTCATTCTGTACTGGGGAACTTCTGAACTATCGAGAAGGAAATTATAAAGATAAGTTACCTAACAACTACTTGTAAACTCATTTAAAAATAGGCCAGCAAGAATGAAAGTATGCTCACAAAAGTCTTCAAGGCCAAAATAATGAGAATAATCCCTTGAAAGCTTATTAGGGTCTATGAATATTTTTAAATATATATATAAATATATATGACTAATACTTTTTCTTTGGCTGGCCCTGGGCTTTCTAGATCTTCACAGACCAAATTGTATGTAGTTCTCTACCAGTATTGCACCTGCCCGGTGGCCTGGAGTCTAATATTTCTCTTACTCCTCCCTTGGGTTCTCACTTGCTTTCATACCTGTCTTCTCTCCCCTCTCCCCTCCCCCTTATCCCTCCCCTCTCCCCTCTCTCCTCCCCTCTGCCCTTTCCCCTTCCCTCTCCCCTCTCTCCTCCTCTCTCTCCTCTCCCCTGACTCCTATTACATTTTAACAAATATTTGCTAAATCTTAGTGTAGACCAGGTGCTGGTAATAAGAATATGACATTACTTCTACCTTGGAGAAACTCCGGATCTAGCCAGGAAAAGATCTAAGCCCAAGCAAAATAGAACAATAATTTATGTGATAAATGCTATAGTATAGCGAAGTATTAGCTTCTATATGTACTAAGAGAGAGTAGTTAATTCTGTTGGAGGTGCATAGTTGGAGACAGAGTGCTGGGAAAACTATAGGGACATTTTGGGAATTGTCTCAGTTGACATACTTTCTTCCTTTATTCTCAAATTTGTTGGATTATTTTTTCCCTTTTCCAAAAGATCTCCTGATTTATTCACTTTGTTTTAAAATAAATGAATACACACAGACTGTAAGGTTTGTAAATATGAACCTGAGACCTTAAAATCTTTTCAACTGCTCTGTTTTGTAACTGTTTTCCCATCTTACTCTGAAAAGCTGTAAAGAACAAGTTGAAAAAATTTCAGTGGCTGCAAGTGAAACAGTCTGGTGAGTTTTTATAGGCCCAATTAAATAAGCAAGATGTACTAGCTGTGAAGTGTTAATATTTGCCAGAAGAAAACATAATACCTGTTATCTGCTGGTATTTTATTTTTTATAAAACTTAAGATAGTCCTCTGACAACGGGCTGCTTTTTTCTTAGCGGATAAAGCTGCTCTGCTTGTTTAACAGCAGCATGAATATCCTGTAAATAATTCTAGCAATGAGATGCCTCTGAAGTTTTCTAAAAATATTAGTGCCTTTATTGTTGTCTTTTTCAAGAGCTGAATAGCAGTATCATTATCCCCCCACCCAACCTTCTTTTTTTATATAGTTTAAGTTCTAGGGTACATGTGCACAACATGCAGGTTTATTACATATGTATACATGAGCTATGTTGGTGTGCTGCACCCATTGACTCATCATTTACATTAAGTATATCTCCTAATGCTATCCCTCCCCCCTCCCCCCTCCCCCCTCCCCATGATAGGCCCCGGTGTGTGATGTTCCCCTTCCTGAGTCCAAGTGATCTCATTGTTCAGTTCCCACCTGTGA
>NW_016811454.1:2023764-2051331 GCF_001698545.2 Rhinopithecus bieti | reverse complement strand
TTTTAGGTCTAACATTTAAGTCTCTAATCCATCTTGAATTAATTTTCGTATAAGGAGTAAGGAAAGGATCCAGTTTCAGCTTTCTACTTATGGCTAGCCAATTTTCCCAGCACCATTTATTAAATAGGGAATCCTTTCCCCATTTCTTGTTTTTGTCAGGTTTGTCAACCACCCAACCTTTTTTTTAAAAAAAGTTATTTGGCTAAATTAGAAGAAAGTTTATTTATAAAAGAGGTTTGTAGACACATGGTTGGGAAGGGAGTACATTTGTTTATATATAGAAAAAAAAAGTGGGAGTTAAGCATCTTAAACTAGCACGATATATCTGTTTCCATTGTCATTAAAAACATGGTGCTGGCCAGGCATGGTGGCTTAAGCCTGTAACCCCAGCACTTTGGGAGGCCAAGGCAGGCAGATCATGAGGTCAAAAGATTGAGACCAGCCTGGCCAACGTGGTGAAACCCCGTCTCTACTAAAAATACAAAAATTAGCTGGGTGTGGTAGTGCACACCTGTAGTCCCAGCTACTTGGGAGGCTGAGGCAGAAGAATCACTTGAACCCAGGAGGCGGAAGTTGCAGCGAGCCGAGATCTGCACTCCAGCCTGGTGACAGAGCGAGACTCCATCTCAAAAAAAAATGAAAACAAACAAAAATTGTGCTATATTTCTCTGGCACAGGGGATTGACTCAAGTAAATCATAGTTGGAACAATGAGATGGTTGGGTGAATAAATGTAAACATCTGAAAGATTTGTTCATCCTATTATGAAGACGGTCTAGAAGCCAACTTGAAGAAATGTACTTGACCGCTGATCTAGACAACGAGAGACAAATCCAATGAATTCCACACTTGGAGGAAAGAAAAAACACAATGCTGAGATCATGCTAACCATCTTAAGGAAAGGATTAAAGATGGAATGTTCTATAGCCAAAGAAGTATAAAAGCCATCAGAAGGTGTTTGGTAAACACCAGGAGAGAAGAGGATGAATACCATCAATGGTCCAGTACCAAAGTGGAGATTTCTATGTATTTTCCTTGTCTGCTCCTTAAAAGCATCTGATAAAAACTAAGTACCTTGATGAACAATTCTGGCTTAGGCAATAGCTCTTATATTCCAAAGAACAGAGACCTAAATCAAACTGACCTGATTCATAGCGGAAATTTTGTTTGCTTATTTAAAAGAAGTCCATAACCACATCCTGGCTTCAGGCAAAGCTGGATCTAGCTCCTGCAGGCAGCCCATTAGGAGTCTCTTTTTTCATCTCTCAGCTTTGCTATTCTCTCTGCAGGCACCATTCTCAACGGGCTACCTGAGGTAGAAAAACAGCCATCCACAGCTCCGACATAACAACTCTGTAGGAGGAGATAGTCTCTGTGTAGATCAGGAAACATCCTGAAGCTGATATTCAGCACAATGCTCATTAGCGCTGATTGACTAAGCCTGGATCATGTGTCCACTTCTGAACCAACTCTCATGGCCAGACAGGTGCAATATTCTTATAGACTAAAACTAGGCCACAAGACCACCCCTGGAACTAGACAATGAAGTCAAATCCACCCAGACTCCATAAATAAGGATAGGTGAAGAGAGAGTCCTCAAAGGAAAATCAAGGTGCTGTTAATAGGGAAAGGGAAAATAGATGGTAGGCACAATTACAAATTGTCTACGACAACTTTGAGTTCTAATAATGATATAAACTTCCTTCATCTTCTTAGATTTTCAAGGAAAGAAAAGAAAAGCCTTCCCTTTGTGTATTCTCATTTTATCATTAGAATAGATCTATTATCAAACTTAAATTTGCTGCCATTATTTGTTATGTAAAAAGAGAAAGAAAATTGTCTATTGGTTCAGTATCTTTGAACTATCCCAGGAACCCAGATGATGTCACTGAATTATTCATGAGAAATTGTCAGACCTCTGGAATTTATTTCTATAGGCAAATGACATTTTAGTTCACCTCAGACCTGGCAGTTCACCCCAGGACGATCTGAGTACAGATCGTCTCAGCAATACTCTGGGGTACAAATCTGGTCCATAAAGGTTGTAGGGATAGTGAAGGAGGAGGGAACAGTGCACACCAGGAGAAGCAGTAGAATTCTTTGAAAGGAGTAAAGTTGCTCTCTTTCTTTACATAGAGTTGCTCTATTTATGTCTTCATGGATTATTGTCTTGTGACAAGCACATATTCTGTTCTTAACACCTTTAAAAGGTGGGGTGGGGTAAAGAATTAGAGCCATTAAATGTTTGTATCCAGGCCAGGCACAGTGGCTCATGCTTGTAATTTCAGCACTTTGGGAGGCCGAGGTGAGAGGATCACTTGAGCCCAAGAGTTTGAGACCAGCCTGGGCAACATAGTCAAACCTGTCTCTACAAAAAGATACCAAAATTATCGGGGTGTGGTGGCATGCATCTGTGATCCCAGCTACACGAGTGGCTGAGACAGGAGGACTGCTTGAGTCCAGGAAGTCAAGGCTGCAGAGATCCATAATCATGCCACTGCACTCCAGCCTGGGCAACAGAGCAAGACCCTTTCTCAAAAAAAAAAAAAAAAAAAAAAGTCTGTATCCATAGAGTGCTGCCGTTGCGCTGCTGCCACACAATGGGCAATCCCTTCTCAGTTGATGAGGCTTCTTGAGCTCCATCCCAATGGTTCCCACCCAATGGTTGATTTTATCAACACATCTTTTGATTTCCAAAAACAGTGGAACTGAGGATTGGAAGCAATACCAAGGCACAGAAAAAGAAGAGAGAAAACCAGGTCTGTACGTATGTGGGTTTTAGAAAGGCCTGAAGTTTTATTGAACTTGGTATGGGTAACACATCAATACCACTGGAAGAGTTGAGATTTTGCTCACTTAGATCTGAGCAAGTAGTAAAACAAAAAGAAAAAAAAAATTGACAAAAGAGGACAAAATACACATTTTTTTTGTTTTGTTTTGTTTTTGTTTTTTTTTGGTTAGTGGCTTTGGCCCTTTTATATTTCAGTGTGTCGTCCACAGGAATTTGTTGACATATAAGCTATATGGGAGAAGATCTGGACTATACAACATGTGAGTGAATGTCTAGCTTTTAAATATAGCAGAAATCATTTTTGAAAGGAAGCAACATGTTTACAGGCAGTCCCCAACATAGAAATAAACTGTGTTCCAGAAGTCCATTTAGAAGTTGGCAATTTAGAAGTAGGAATGGATTTTTCCCATAGGGAAAAAATATATATATTGTTTGTTAGGGTCCCAAACCAGTCTACAAAAACCCACTAAAAGCCAATAACCTTGTGCTAATCACAGAACAAAAACCTGGAAGCAGAAACAGGGAGATATCTAAGCCAGGGGAGGAATAGGAAATTTTCTTTCCCCCTCCCTTCTTTTCTGGACACAATTTTTTGGGATACTCTCTGCACCTTTCCCATCTACTGGTCTTTAAGTCTGTTTCCCCAGGTTCCCTGACTCTTAATTCTCCTACCTCCGCATCATGGCACCCCAGTTAAGCCCGCTCCTCCCCTAAAGCGTTCAGGCATCCAGAGTTACTTCTCTGCCCCATCCCTCAACAAAGTTACCATTCTCAGTACAGATCGTCTCAGCAATACTCTGGGGGACAAAACTGATCCATAAAGGTTGTAGGGATAGTGAAGGAGGGAACAGAAGAGAGGCTAATGGAATGTACTCCCGGAACAGGAGTGTTAGGGCTATTCCTGATGCTCTGTTACTACTATCCTAGCCTCTGGATTCTCCAGCACTTCTCTTTCCATGTATGGAGCCCAAGCTTCCACAGAGCTCCCTGTCTGACACTGCCTATGGGCAGTGACCTGATCCTGAGAGTGGATCTGATTTCTCCAGCAAACTGGCCCTTTCTCCAAAGGAAGCCTTTTGTTTCTGAGTCTGCCCTCTGCAGCCCAAGGGCCAGTTGCTACAACTAACATGGGCCATGATGCCTCAGCCCTGCTTGAAAATCTGCCCTGATAAGATAGCTCTTCTAAACTACTCCTGTCCACTCATCCTGTCTTTCAAAACACACAGATGTCTAGAGTTTTAGAACTAGTAATTTCGCAGGTATGGGAAGCATTTTAGCACAGGAGACTCCGAAGCTAGGCTGCTTGAGTTCACATCCAGGCTGTACCCATTACTCACTAGGTAAATTTGGGCAATTTATTTTACCTCTCTGTCTCCTTTAGAAGTGAGATAATAGTACTATCTCCTTGAAGTACTATGACACATACATGATTACATGTAAAGTATTTAGAATAGTGTCTAAACATGTAGGAAGTGTCAATAAACATGAGGAATTTTTAAATGGTACACATATCAAGGTTTTTTGAAATAACACATTCGATTGGCCAGATAGCCCTTCTGTCGTAGTCATTATTGGAGCTCCTGCGCCTCTTTGGTTATTCCAGAGCTCTCGGACATTTTATACAGCACACAAAGCCTTGAGGGTGGTCTTCACATCCTGCTCCCTCTGGTTACCACTGAGATGCCCAGAGTCACTTCAGGTGGTAACTGTGAAGCTTGGTCATCAGGCACTTCTAGCAAATTCCATTGGTCCAAAGGTCAATATCTATTTCCCTCTCTCCCACACACATACTTTTCCTTCAAAAGTACATTCCTTTCATCCCTGACCCTGGGGGCACACCTAATCTCCTTAATGAGCTTATGCTAAAATCAAAGACCAGAAGAAAGTTGACTTCTAGCAGCTTCTGCCTGCAGCTCTGCAAAAACCCTGAAGCAAAGAAATACCAGGGTCCAGTTAAGCACTTAAAATAGGAGGGTGAGATACAAAGAGAATATATACAAATTATTTACTCAATAAATTATACTACCTCCAGATTGTTAATAAAAATGGCATCATTTACTCAGTGCTGACTCTACCTTATTTAAGCATCCCATATACTAGCTCTGTGAGGTAGGTATCTTTAATCCAGTTTTATAGATGAGAAAACAAAGGTTCCAAGACCTTCCCTCAAGGCCACACAATCATTAGCAAAGCTGATTTTCAAATCTCTACTGACTCCCGGTGAAAAGAGAAAGGAAAGCTCCTATTGCTGGTGTTGAGATACTTCTTAATATAAGATGTTTGAAAGAAAGAAAATGTGTGAATATTCATCCATAAGCACTATGAAAACTGTCTTCTACCTTTGTTGAACTACTCTTGAATTATCACTCTTAATTTGTTTTTGAACCCACTAATATTGAACCAAAATCAAAGTGTGGTGTTATCAGTCCTCTTTCAAAGTCTAAATGAAATCATTCTTTTTATGCTGTAATCAAATAAGTTACCCATCTCTGGCTCAAACCCAAACCTAAATAGCAAAGAGCAGAAAAGAAAGTTCAGGAACACATGATTTTCCATAGTATGTCAAAAAACCCTATGCTATACTTCCATTAAAGTGAAAAAAGAACTCTTTCTGCTTTTAATGAGCAATTAATTCCAGTTCAGGATGTCGAGTTTAGAATAGGTTAACTTCCCCCAAACCACAGCCGTTTGTATTGGATCATAGTTAAAAACCCCAAATTCCAACTTCTACAATAATAACATTCTTTTCTTCTACTGCAATGGGAGAAATGAGCATTTTATGTAACATAAGAAAAACTATAGCAGAAACCCCTATGAATTCCAGATTTCTTAAACTGTTCTCAAAGCTGTTTAAAATCAGTTGGGTACATTTTATTTTAGCAGTGCTTAAATGTTCTAAAATAAACTTTGGGTACTAAATTAAAAAATGAAGATGTCTGGAGTCGAAGATAGGAATATCTATCTAACTGGTATTTATAGTACATGTATCACTTAAATTTGACAACAATTAAAACTCCACAGAAGCCATGTTTGTGTTCAGATCCTGTGGCCTGGGATGTCCCCTCACACAGCGTCCTGACTGTAACCAACCAATCAGGTCACTACAGCGGCCATCTTGTTCTTTCAGTTTAAGGAAATTTTTGACTGACAGTCGTTCTGAGATTTAACATCATTTGGTTCTTATTAAATTGTAACTAGTTTGGTGTTGTGATGGGAAAAAGAAAATTCACAGGAAGCTTACCTCTGAAAGGAAGACAGAAAGCACACTTGGATCAAAGAAAACCCTAAAATGAGAATGGTCACTGCAGTAGTATTGGAATTGCCATTCTCCACAAGAAAAATGACCACTTTCGAATGCAATTGCAATGACGCATACTAAAGTCTATGACTTTCCAGCCCTCCCATGGATCTCATTAATGTCTTTGTATTTCATTCTGAGCCTTGAAATCACAGTGCTAAATTTTCGGAGTGTTTATGAAAAAGTACAAAAGTTGATACCACTGAATTTTAGCGAGGCTAACAGGAAAACTTCCCATTTATTTTAGTAAATGATCTAAGAAGAAGGGATATAATGTTGCTATTATAAACCATTGAAAAATAGTCTCTTTTCTACTTTCCAGATAAGGCTTTTGTGAAGCAGTGGAATATTTAGGTTTTATCTCCATGAAGCTTTCTTCAAATGATCATTCCATGTCATCTGTCACTCACAGACATAGCTCCATTCCCTAAGCAGCAAAGTCAAAGTTGCACATGAGAGAAACTTATTTTCTGCAATTTTCCATTCCTTCGTTGGTTTTTTTATTCAGTGAATACTCAGCAATTTATGAATGCCTAGGAAAGTGTACATCGAGCCTGACAATTGTACCATCAACACTTACCTCCAAGGAAAGAAAACTTAATTGGTGTATGTGTGTATCTTTAAGCCTGTGTGTGTGCACAAAGATGTATGATTTGAAGTTCCTCCTTTACAGAAACAGAAGGAAATGTTGTAGGAGAAAGACAATCCCCATCATGACCTGATGTCTTTTCTTTAGTGAACCTTCTGGCTCACTCTAGAATATTAGATACCCCCAAACCATGTGGAGACACCTCCGTTTTTCTCTTTTGTTTTCCTATCATCACTAATTGCCAGAGTCACAGACTGTTTCTGAAGAGCAAATTTATTTTAGTTTTAAGTTTTTATATCTATCATC
The DNA here is from genome assembly GCF_001698545.2 of Rhinopithecus bieti. Classification (NCBI taxonomy): domain Eukaryota; kingdom Metazoa; phylum Chordata; class Mammalia; order Primates; family Cercopithecidae; genus Rhinopithecus; species Rhinopithecus bieti. The sequence goes on along the minus strand of NW_016811454.1, from coordinate 2,044,348 downwards.
TACTTTTTTTCTTTTTTCTTTTTTTTTTTTATTTTTTTATTTTTTTTTTTTTTTTTTTTTTTTTTTTTTTTTTTTTTTTTTTTTTTTTTTTTTGTATGAACCAGGTTTCCTGTTTTCTATGCAATTCCCTTTGCAGTAATTTCCCAGATTTAAATTGCCAGGCGTGCTTCGGCAGCAATGCACAATACGTGTATGTGGTTATAAGGGAATCAGAGACTCACATTTCAGAGGAGGAAATCGTGGTCTCACAATTAATGTGAATGATAGCAGGAAGGAATCTGTGAAGTAGTACTTGAATTGATGATCGGAAAAAAAAAAAAAAACACGGCTTTAGGAGGTTGTGGCTTTCGTGCAGTTCTAGAACTATTTTGCCTTTTCCCAATTTCAGAAAATGGATAACTTTCTCCTTTCTATGTAAGGATGTATCTATATAAGGTTAAAAAGTCTCATCCCTAAATACATGATGATGCGGGGAGCAGACGACAGGCAAACAGGAAAGAGCTGACGTTTCTTATCAAGCATTCAAATCTTCCCCTTTGTTGATTCATAAGAAAATTTGAGTATCTTCCCATTTAGAAACTTAAGAGTTTCCTGGCTTTCTTAAAGATTGTATCATCAAAATAAGAAGAAAACTTGTTAATATCCTATCATCAATTAAGGAAAAGAATAGTTATTTTCACTTATGTTCTGTCACTTTGGCCCCAGGATTGGAGAACAGAATTTCAAAGTGTGTGGTTCCTTAGTCATACATTCATTTATTAATTAATGTGGTAGACCTTTACTCAGTGACAACCTTGTGCCAGACATTTACTTGACTCTGAGGAATCAAAAGTGAATAAGGAGTTCATGTCTGCTGGGAAAGGCAGACAGGAAACATAATTTCAAATATAATGAGATATTTAGGAGTAGTTATGCAGGAAGAAATTGATAAGTGAATGCATAGGAAAGAGAGACTAACCAAGAATTAACGAGATAGATTTGCTTTTATCCCTGTGAAGTTTTCCCTTGTGTGTTCAGCCTTGCCTTTTGTCTGCATTTAGGGCTGTCTGCCTCCAAAGTAAGCTACTAAATCTAAACAATTGCCCTTTGTAATTTTGAAACAAATGTAAAGTGGCTTTTATCACATGTTTCATGATGATACTTTTCTTTATGCCCAACCTGTCCTTTTGAGGATTTGAGCATTTCTGCATCATACTGTCCCAAATACCAACCAAGATCAGCCCTAGAGAAGTTTTTCTAACTGTGTGTCACAACTTATTCGATGATCATACCATCAATTAGTTGGTCACTCTTATCATTTCTAAATGATTTTGCATAGGATGTATCACAGGGCATGGCAGGTAGTAAAGATGGGTGTTGGTATGGTTTCTGTTTCACATCCAATGCGGGAACACACACACTTATATTTGGCCATGATGTAAATTGTAAGTCTTCCTATGGCTTATGATTTTAGGAGGCTGAGAAACTCTGGTTTAGACTTTATGTACCATATCTGCTTATTTACTGTTTCCCTTATGAGAACCCACATGGTACTGTTTCACATTAGGAACTAAAAATTTTTAAATAAACATTATTAATAAATCTTATCTGAAACACATAATGAATGGCACATAGTTTGCTTTTCTTGTTTATATCTGTGTATCAATATAGATAGATACATATGGATAGAAATATAGAGACACAAGTTGCATATATTTCAATGAATTTTAGTTTAATAGTCAGTGATTTATAAAACTCTTAAATAAACATGTTGAAAGAGGTTACATCTATAAAGTCAGAAATATGTGGATATACTTGGCATACTCCAGGCTTTCTTTATTCTCCTGAAAATTACTGTCTTTTATATTTAACACTTTATTATTTTTCTTACAGTTCTATTTTTTTTTACTTTAATTTTAGGTTTGAGGGTACATGCAAAGGTTTGTTACATAGGTAAACTCATGTCACAGGGGTTTGTTGGACAGATTATTTCATCACTCAGGAATTAAGCCCAGTACCCAATAATTTACCTTTTCTGCTCCTCTCCCTCCCCCGACCTTCCACCCTCAGATAGACCCCAGTGTCTCTTGTTTCTTTGTTTTCATAAGTGCTCATCATTTAGCTCCCACTTATAAGTGAGAACATACAGTACTTGGTTTTCTATTCCTGCATTAGTTTGTTGAGGATAATAGCCTCCAGCTCCATCCATGTTTGCACAAAAGACATGATCTCATTCTTTTTTATGACTGCATAGTATTCCATGGTGTATATGTGCCACATTTTCTTTATCCAGTCTGTTACTGGTGGAGATTTAGGTTGATTTCATGTCTTTACTATTGTGAATAGTGCTGCAATAAACATTTGCGTGCACGTGTCTTTATGGTAGAATGATTTCTATTCCTTTGAGTATATACCCATAATGAGATTGTTTCAAATGGTGGTTCTACTTTTAGCTCCTTGAGGAATCACCATACTGCTTTCCACAATGGTTGAACTAATTTACAGTCTTACCAACAGTGTATAAGTGTTCCCTTTTCTCCACAACTTTGCCAGCATCTTTTAGTTTTAGATTTTTTAACAATAGCCATTCTGATGGGTGTGAGATGGTATCACATTGTGGTTTTGATTTGCATTTCTCTAATGATCAGCAATATTGAGATTTTTTTCATGTGCTTGTTGGCTTCATGTATGTCTTTTTTTGAAAAGTATCAGTTCATGTCCCTTTTAATGGGGTTGTTTTACTCTTGTAAATTTAAGTTCCTCATAGATGCTGGATATTAAACATTTGTCAGATACATACTTTGCAAATATTTTCTCCCATTCTGTAGGTTGTATGTTTACTCTGTTGATAGTTTCTTTTGCTCTGCAGAAGCTCTTAAGTTTAATTAGATCTCATTTGTCAATTTTTACTTTCTTTGTGATTGCTTTTGGTGTCTTTGTCATGAAACCTTTGACTGTTCCTGTGTCCGGGATGGTATTGCCTGGGTTGTCCTCCAGGGTTTTTATAGTTTTAGGTTTTACGTTTAAGTCTTTAATCCATTTTGAGTTGATTTTTGTATATAAGGAAAGGGTCTAGCTTCAGTCTTCTGCACATGGCTAGCCAGTTATCCTAGCACCATTTATTGAATAGGGAGTCTTTTCTCCATTGCTTGTTTTTGTCAGCTTTATCAAAGATCAGGTGGTCATAGGTGTGTACCCTTATTTCTGGGCTCGCTATTCTGTTCCATTGGTCTGTGTGTCTCATTTTATACCAGTACCATGCTGTTTTGGTTACCGTTGCCCTGTAGTATACTTTGAAGTTAGGTAACATGATGCCTCCTGCCTTGTTATTTTTATGATTGCCTTTGCTACTTGGTCTCTTTTTGGTTCCATGTGAATTGTAAAATAGTCTAGTTCTGTGAAGAATGTCATTGGTAGTTTGACAGGAATAGCATTGGATCTATAAATTGCTGTGGGCAGTATGGCCATTTAATGATACTGATTCTTCCTATTCATGAACATGGAATGTTTTTCCATTTGTTTGTGTCATCTCTGATTTCTTTGTAACTGTAATTGTAATCTGTTTTGTAATTCTCATTGTAGAGATCTTTCACCTCCCTGGTTAGCTGTATTTCTAGGTATTTTATTCTTTTGGTGGCAGTTGTGAATGGGATTGCCTTTCTGATTTGGCCCTCAGCTTAGCTATTGTTGGCATAAAGGAATGCTAGTGATTTTTGTATCCTGAAACTTTGCTGCCGTTTATCAGCTGAAGGAGCTTTTGGGTTGAGACTATGGGATTCTCTAGATATAAAATCATATCATCTGCAAGCAGAAATAGTTTGACTTCCTATTTGGATGCCCTTTCTTTCTTTTGCCCAATTGCTCTGGCTGGGACTTCCAATACTCTGCTGATCAGGAGTGGTGAGAGAGAGCATCCTTGTCTTGTGCCAGATTTCAAGAGAAATGCTTCCAGTTTTTGCCCATTCAGTATAATATTGGTTGTATGTTTGTCACAGATGGCTCTTATTATTTTGAGGTATGTTCCTTCAAAACCTAGTTTATTGAGAGTTTTTAACATGAAGGGGTACTGAATTTTATCAAAAACCTTTTCTGCATCTATTGAGATAATCATGTGGTTTTTGTCTTTAATTCTGTTTATGTGATGAATCACATTTATTGATTTTTTCTCTTTATTATACTTTAAGTTCTAGGGTACATGTGCACAACGTGCAGGTTACATATATATACATGTGCTATGTTGGTGTGCTGCACCCATTAACTCATCATTTACATTAGGTATATCTCCTAACGCTATCCCTCCCCCTTACCCCCTCCCCACAATAGGACCCGGTGTGTGATGCTCCACTTCCTGTGTCCAAGTGATCTCATATTGATTTTCATATGTTGAATCAACCTTGCATCTCAGGGATGAAGCCTACTTGATCATGATGGATAAGCTTTTTGGTGTGCTGCTGGATTCTGTTGGCAAGTATTTTGTTGAGGATTTTTGCATTAATGTTCATCAGGGATATTGGCTTTAAGCTTTGTTATTGTTGTGTCTCTGCCCAGTTTTAGTATCAGAATGATGCCAGCCTCATAGAATGAGGTGGGGATGAGTTTCTCTTGGGAAGGTGTATGTGTCCAGGAATCTATCCATCTCTTCTAGGTTTTCTAGTTTGTGTACATAGAGGTGTTCATAGTAGCTTCTGATGGTTATTTTTATTTCTGTGGAGTCAGTGCTAATATTCCCTTCATTATTTCTAATTGTGTTTATTTGGATCTTCTCATTTCTTCTTTATTAGTCTAGCTACCAGCCTATCTATTAATTTTTTTCAAAAAAGTAACTTCTGGATTCATTGATCTTGTGAATGGTTTTTCATGTCTCAATTTCCTTCATTTCAGCTCTGATTTTTGTTATTTCTTGTCTTCTGCTAGCTTTGGGGTTGATTCGTTCTTGCTTCTATAATTCTTCTAATTCTTTCAGTTGTGATGTTAGGTTGTTAATTTGAGATCTTTCTAACTTTTGGATGTGAGCAGATATTACTATGAATTTCCCTTTTAACACTGCCTTTGTTGTGTTCCAGAGATTCTGGTGTGTTGTGTCTTTGTTCTCATTAGTTTTAAAGAATTTTTTATTTCTGCCTTAATTTCATTGTTTGCCAAAAAGTCATTCAGGAGCATGTTGTTTAATTTCCATCTAACTGCATGTTTTTGAGTGGTTTCTTAGTCTTGACTTGTATTTTTATTGCACTGTGGTCCAAGAGTGTGTTTGTTACGATTTTGCTGAGGATTGATTCATGTCCCATTATGTGGACAATTTTACAGTATGTGCCATGTGGTGATAAGAAGAATGTATATTCTGTTTTGGATGGACAGTTGTATAGAGTTCTGTCAGTTCCATTTGGTCCAATGTTGAGTTCAGGCCCTGAATATCTTATAAATTTTCTGCCTCGATGATCCAATAATATCAGTAGAGTGTAGGAGTCTCCCATTATTATTGTGTGGGAGTCTATGTCCCTTTGTAAGTAAGTCTCTAAGAACTTGTTTTACAAATCTGGCTGCTACTGTATTGGGTTTATATATATTTAGGATAGTTAGGCCTTGTTGAATTGAACCCTTTACCATTATGTAATGCCCTTCTTTATCTTTTTTATCTTTGTTGGTTTGAAGTCTGTTTTGTGTTAAATTAGGATTGCAACCCCTACTGTTTTCCATGTGCTTGGTAGATTTTCCTCTGTCCCTTTATTTTGAGCCTACAGGTGTCATTTCATGTGAGATGGATCTCTTGAAGACAGCAAGTCATGTGATCTTACTTTTTTATACAGCTTACCATTCTGTGCCTTTTAAGTGAGGTATTTAGCCTGTTTACATTCAAGGTTAATATTGATATGTGTGGATTCGATCCTGTCATCATGTTGTTAGCTGGTTATTATGTTGGCTGTGTGGTTGCTTTATAGTGACACTGGTCTGTGTGTTTTTGTGTTAGCTGGTAGCAGTCTTTCCTTTCTATATTTAATGTTCCTTTCAAGATTTCTTGTAAGGCACGTCTGGTCATAGTGAATTCCCTCAACATTTGCTTATCTGAAAAGGATCTTATTTCTCCTTTGCTTAGGAAGCTTCATTTACCTGGATATAAAATTCTTGGTTGAAGATTTTTTTCTTTCAGAAAGTTGAATATAGGCTGCCAAACTCTTCTGGCTTGTAGGGTTTCAACCGAGAGGACTGCCGTTAGCCTGATGGTGTTCCCTTTGTGGGTGACCTGCCCTTTCTCTCTAGCTGCTTTTAACATTCGAAAATCTGATGATCGTGTGTCTTGGGGATGATCTTCTTATGGAGAATCTTGCAGGAGTTATCTGTATTTCCTGAATTTGACCGTTGGCCTGTCTAGCAAGGTTGGGAACATTTTCATGGACGATAGCCTGGAATACATGTTCCAAGTTGTTTGTTTTCTCCTCCTCCCTTTCAAGCATGACTGATTTGGTCTCTTTTCATAATCCCATTCTTTCCAGAGGTTTTGTTCATTTGTCTGACTGTCTTACTTAAAGAATCAGTCTTCAAGCTCTGAGATTCTTTCCTCAGTTTGGTTTATTCTGCTGTTAATACTTATGATTGCATTGTGAAATCCTTCTGTTGTGTTATCCAGCTCTGTCAGACCCATTATGTTCTTTTTTACACTGGCTATTTCATCCTTCAGCTCCTGTATCACTTTGTTGTGATTCTTACATTCCTCAAATTAGGTATTGCCAGCCTACTGAATCTCAATGACCTTCATGCCTATCCATATTCTGAATTCTATTTGTGTCATTCTAGCCAGTTCAGCCTGGTTAAGAACTCTTGTTAGAGACCTTTTTTTCCTAAAAAAAGTTTTGGTGTTACTTCCAAACAACCTGGTGAGGTTGTTTGGAGGACATATGGTACTCCGGCCATTTGAGTTTCCAGAGTTCTTGTGTTGCTTCTTTCTTATCTCTGCATGTGGGTGGTTCCATTTACTGCATTGTAGATTGAGTACAGTCAATAGACTTCTTTTCTGGATGTTTTCACTGGACTGAGGCTTTGTGCAGGGTATTTGAAGCTGACTTCTTATCTCTGGTTTCAGAGGTGGGTATGTTAGCAAGGCATTTTTGGTGTTGAAGCTTTGGAGTGTGATCCAGTAGGTGGCACTTAGGCTTATTAGTCAGTTGGTAGACTCTTGCTTGGTTTTGTGGCTTCCCTGTGTTTCCTCATAGTTGCAGCTGTGTTCCCCCTCAATGCTCTGAAAGTTTGGGTTCTCTCCCTCTTCAGTGCTGGCTGTAGATAATGGCTTGGCACTCCTGGTCTGCCCACTGCAGCTCTGGAGAGATCTGAGTGTTTATGTTCCTCCCCTAACTTAGAGGCAAAAAAAGAAGGGACCTTAGCAGTGATTGTGGCCAAGGGTCTTTTGTTTGTCTCCCGAAGCCTCTGCCCTAGAGAGATGCAGGTCAGTAATCCCTCAGTGGGATGAGGAGGGTCTGTGCTGCAAGCCCAAGCCAGGGATTCCTTGTCTAGTGATGAGTAGTGGTGGGTATGTGGGAACCATGGGAGATGGACTGTCCTCCTCTCCTTGGGTCGACTACAGCTTGTTGGAGGTGTGCTAAAGCACTTGGGTTATTTGCTCCTTCGTCAGTCCAAGGGTTGCAAGGGCACTTCCACTGCAGAGGCAGTGACAAAGAGGCTTTCAGTTGCCCCTGGAGGCTCTCTGTCCAGGGAGTTGCTGAGGTGCTGCTGGCTCAATAGCTCTGGCTGGGGATAACTGGAGGCTCAGGCCTGGAAGACAACAAGTTTTTATCATAAAAGTAATACATGCTCTAAAATGTTCAGGTAATTGGTAAAAGTGTTGAAATGAAAATGTAAATTATTCATTATCTGACCACCCAAGAAATGAACACTGTTTATGTTTTAGAGTATTTTCTTTCTATACATACACACACACATATGTATAACTTATGTAGTAATTAAATTGGGATCCTTCTGAATATGCTATATTTAAGCCACTTTTTTAACTGTTATATTTTGAAAATTTCTCATGACATTAAACAGTCTTCAAAAACTGTGAATTTAATGTTTAATGCATTGTATTTTCTAGAAAGGATATTAAGTAATTGGTTAATCACTTTACCATTATTAGACATTTAAGTTGTATTCATTGTTTCTCATAAGTAGTGAAATAATAATTAGCCTTATAAATAAGTATTTGTATTATTGGTTCTTTATCATAAATCAATATAAGATGTTCATTATCTAGTATGAGGCCATGAAATTTATTTAAAATTTGGCACATATTACTCATCTTTCTTATGAAAGTTGTTAAGTTTATATTCTTGCCAGCAGCATATTCATTAATACACTGAACAAATATTAATGGTCTGTTTTATACGGGTTTTAGAGCAACCCTATTAAAATTGTTTGTATTTTTCCTAGTTTTACCAATTTGATGACAGATATCAATTATGTTGTTTTCATTTCTTAATTACAACTGAGAATAAACATTTCATAGGTTTATTGGTCATGTATATTTCTTTTTATGAATTTTCTGTTTTTTCTATTATAATGTTTGCCTTTGTCACTCCTAACTTGTTAAGGTTCTTGATGTGGAAAGAAGAATATTAAACCTTTACTGTCAAATTTCATTCAGGGTTTTTTTTTTTCCAACTTTGTCAATAGATTGTTTAACTTTGTGATACCTTAGAGCTTAAGGACTTTTATTTTTGTGTAAACAAACTTGGGATATTTGATTATATGATTTTTTCTTTTTCTATTAATGTGAGAGTTTATATGAATAGACTAATGTTGAATAGCCCTTGCAGTTCTGAAAAATTAAGTCTATACTTACATGCTGTCTGTTTTTTCCTTTAGAGAGACCTGGGCATGGATTGCTAATATTTCATTCCTGAATTTTTATCTTACTTGTAAGTGAAATTGATAAGTAGGTTTTTTTGTTTGTTTCTAACTTTAGCTGTTTTATACAGAAGGGTTACATTACCTTTGCCAGATGATCTGGCTAGCTTTTCATCTGTTTCTGTGCTTTGTAACAACGTCTATAATGTAGGAATTATCTCTTTGTAAAGATTTTAAATAACTCCCATAAAAACATCTACCTTGATCCTCTTTCCTGGGTAATTCTTTGACACCTTTTTCAGCTTTTCTGATAGATACAGATATTTGGAAAAGGAGATTTTTTTTTCCTTTACTGAATTTTGGAAATCTGTCTTTTCTGTAAAATTACCTATATTTCTTTGAGATTTTTAACCTTTTAGTGTATTTTATTGTGTTTTCATTTTTTACTTCATTATTTTACTTCATTAATTATTTTGTTTCCTTAAAAGAAATGAAACAAACCTACTTTTTGAATTATTCAGCTATTTATTCTATGTACGTCTCAGTATCATTTTAAAACAATATAATTTAAGGCAATGAATTTGCTTTTGAACTTAGTTTAGGTATACTTCTGGAAGTGATACTATGCTAGCATTCTTATTATTTTTTTCTAAGTATTCTAAAATATTAAAGACTTTTAGTTTTCCTTTGATCAAGAATGATTGATCTTTAAATCAAAGAATTAGGTTTTTTATTTAAGTTTTTATAACTAATGTATGGTTTTAAGCTCTGTAGTCAAGGACAGTGACTTCTCCCATTTTTGCCTGGTGGCATTTATTAAAAGTCGGCATAATATATGGTAACTGTTGTCGTTTAAAAAACTAATTAAATTCAAAATAATGATTTTTCTGTAAATATGTATTCTCTAATAAATACTTATTGAGTGCCTATTATATTCCAGGCACCATGAAGGTGCTGGAGGATAGCAAAGAGCAAAACAGACAAAAATCTCTTGGCTTGTGGTACTGGCACATTAGTAGATAATAAATGTGTGCATACCATATTTCCTTAAATATATATAGTCAGCACCGATTATTATACACACAATAAATTTTTACTAACAGCTTTTCAAAAGGAGAACAAAAAAGAGAAAACCATCACATTAAATGTAAATTTTTACATTAAAAGACATTTCAGTTTTACAAATATTTACGTATGAGAAATGTGTTTCTTACTATTGAGAAAATATAGTAAAACAACCTTATTAATTATACTTTTTGATACTGTAAATACTTATCACTTTTTTTATCTGTTAAACACAGATATTAAGTTAAAATTCCCATATACTATTTGATTCTGAGGCCTGTCAGTATCCCTTTTTTCTTAGGTCTATCACTTATTAAAAGTTGAATTGTGCCATTTGATTCATTCTGAGGCTTTTTCTTCCAAAGAAATGTTTAACTCATTTCTATCTGTTATGATAACTGGGATTCTTGTCCTTTCTGTCATCTTGTTTTAGGCTTTGTTTTATATACCCTTTCCTGTTTTCTTACCCCATGTACTATGTGTGTGTGTGTGTGTGTGTATGTATATAGATATATAGATATATAGTTTTTTTTTTTTTTTTTGAGATGGAGTCTAGCTCTGTTGCCTAGGCTGGAGTGCAGTGGCGCAATCTTGCCTCACTGCAACCTCTGCCTCCTGGGTTCTAGCAATTCTTTGCCTCAGCCTCCAAAGTACCTGGGATTACAGGCACCTGCTACCACGCCTGACAACTTTTTGTATTTTTAGTAGAGACAAGGTTTCACCATCTTGGCCAGGCTGGTCGTACCATATTTCCTTTGATGATTTTTAGTAATTTCAATCATACTGGCTTTATAAATATTCTTTAGCCTATTTTCTCTATCAACATCAAAAATAAAATAATCTTTTGAGTCCCTTCCATGTTAAAGAAACAAAGTAACATGACTGTGTTATCACAACTTTCCTTTATACTTTTTAACCTGTGGCATTTAAGATAAAGTTGTGTTTCTAAAGAAGGTGTATCTCTATTTTTAAAATATTTTTGATGTGACATACATCCTACTATCCAGGGATTATATGCAGTGTTTAATGCCAGTCCTTCCCTACTGTGACAGCTCCATTGCCCAGTTCTTTATTTTGATTCATCTCTCGGATAACCTGCTTTTTTTTTTTTTTTTTTTTTTTTTTTTTTTTTTTTTTTTTTTTTGAGTAATTTTAGTTCAGGAAGACTATGTAGGAGGTATATTTTTAAATCCTTAAAATCTGATAATATCTTTATATATAAATCTAAATACTTATAAGAATGTCTGCTGGTTTGAAGTACATAACAAATTTTTTTTTGTAATGAATGACTTGACTGCTTCCCAAGGCTTTTTTCCTGAAAATTCTATTTTCTTTTGGTTTTTAATATTGGTGAAGGAGAAATCTGAGGTTTATCTAACTTTTCTTTCTTCTAAGTAACTTGTTTTCTCTGTCTGGATCTTAGGGGCTTCTTTCTTTGTTCACGATATTCCAATTTTTTACCTACATTTGTCAGGGTTTTGGTCTCTGCATTCATTTTGCAAACCTTTTTTGTGTTCTATTTTATTGATGGCTTCATGTTGGTTTCCTGCTGTTTTCTTGCTTGAAAGCACCTTAAATGAAGTGATTGAAGTCTCCTTGATTCTCATCACCTTACATCTGAATATTTGTAGAAGAGTCTCCTCAAACCTCAACAACAGGACTGATGTTAACTCACACCTCCTGTTTAGAAATTCAGCAGCTGAGAGGACAGGAGTGGAGCCACAACCCTCAACAATACTTGGAGGAGAACTTTGTGTCTGCTTAGTTTTGCAGGTGGTTTTGCTGAAATCACTGGATAAGGGGTGAGCTTTCTATGCCCTGACTTCTGTTTGGCCCAGCCCTCTCATCCTATATTGCCTGTGGCTGTGTCTGCCCTTCACCTTCATACTATTGCCCATCTAATTAGAAGAGAGAGCACTTTCTATCTTTTAGATTTTTTCCACTGTTAGAGCTACTTGGAGAATCCAAGACTTCCCAGGTGTGCTGTTTGGAATGCTGCCACTTCCAGCATAACAGAAAGCCCCATGTTAATCTCATCAGTCTCATAACTTCTCCTCCAGCCTCACCTTTCTAATGAAAAGCTTAGCCTCCTCTGCCTGCTCCCCAGAAAGGGTTGGTTTTGAGCTGGCACCACGCCCTCCTTTCTGCCCAACCCATGGCACTCTTTCCAATACATACTCCTCAAAGACTCGCACTGGTGCAAGTTTCACCTGTTTCATATGTGGTTGGTCATTTCAGCCAGAATCTGAGAGATCAGTAGCAAATTGCCTATGCTCACATTGCCATTTTTATTCAGAATTTGATACCCATCAACACACTTAAACCTCTTCAGAATAAGAGATTTCTTAGTGATGTACCATGGCAAGAACCAGGACAGTTTTATTGCCTCACAAAGTCCATTTTCTTAGCTGCAACTTTCTTATTCACACACAATAAAGCAATGCATATCTTATGGTATGACTGGAAAATACTAGGGCTTTTTTCCCCTCCTACATACATGGTTAACTACTAATTTTTCTTTAAATGGTCCTGAAAACAAGAGACATGGTACGTAAAACTTTCAAATTGGTTTCCTTACCACTCCAAGAGTAGGGTCTCTGGAAAATATAGTAACAAAGCTGGTTTTCTAGTTACATGTCACCATAACTTCAGCAGGGCTAAGCTGAAAGGCCAAAGAAATTCGGAGAATTAAGAGGTGTTTTTGTTTTTACATTAAAGATGTAAAAAATAATTACAATATAATGCTGGGTGTTATGTATTCACAATTACCTTCGAACAAAAAGGTTTTATTTTGTCTGTCAAGGTACATTGTTGTAATTATTAAAGATAAAAAACAAAGTTCCTGCTATAGACATAGAGATATTTGTTGCATGACTTTATTAGCTCCTAGACTGAGGTCTATAGTGTGGATGCTAATCTAATAACAGAATCATATTTAGAATGCAGTAGGAAGTTCTCTCTGCAGATTCAGAACAGTACACATGAGACCCAGCATTATCGAAGGCTTATCCTTTCTCACACTGAACTAATACTCACCCTTCATTTTAGTGACAATTCCAGCTCAATGAGAATTTCAACAAAGGGCCTGACTCTCGCCCCTTCCAGCCCCTTCGCTCCAGCAGATATGATTACTTGGATTCTGCCTATGGGTCCAAGATGTGTACCCAGTCCCGGGAAGGTGCAGGAAAATCTGATCCTTTTTCAGAAATCATCTTAGAATCAAACCAGTCTTACTCTGATTTTCATGATACTCCCACCCTGCCCTTGCTTCTCTCAAGGTCTGGGGCTCCATGTCCTTATCAGTATCAGACTTCCACTGAGGCTTCTATCTCCAATACCCTAGAACACTAGGATTATAGTTTCTGCTGGAATTCCCTAACCTACATTGCTCACCCATTTCAGCTTGACCCAAATGCTTGCCAACTGGTCATGGACAATCTTGAACATAGATTGTTTCACACTTTGTCCTAATCTCTCCTTTCTTCTCAGATCCGTCTTTTTATCCTTGTCCCTCTGTGTACCCATAGTCACATCTGGGTGTCTGTGGTGGGATTGTGGATGTGCACTTCTACCCACTGTAAGCAGCTATCACAGGTCCGGCCCACTCTACTGCTCCCCTGATATCTGGTAATGACAGAACCTTGCTTTCAAAATCAAAAATACAAAGGTGATTCCAGTATTGCCAGGTAGAGTTTTACAAAGAGTACTTGCCTTTGTGGCCCTTTTTTCTAAAATTTTGGTAAGCAGGTATACCCAGAAGTATGCCAGCCAGAAAGTCTGCAGCAGCTCTGGGGCCTCAGTAATGTAAGCATGACTCTAACTTGATAGCAAGCTCAACCTTGATCTCCAACTGCTCGTCTACTGTTTACGGCACTTACTGCCTGGCCACATTTTCATTTTTGACTTGGAAACAAACAAGACAGATGCCACATTCCATACCACTACCTTTTTTAGTTCTGGTGAAGAAAGTAATGTAAGATGCTGAATTAATTGATATGGAAAAAAATTTAATGCACAAGATTACCACTTCTGCTTAGTGCTTTGTCTTTAGTAATTATTGCATTTTTGTCTAGTTAACTCTTAAGGTATGCAATGCCCAAAGCACAATTTTATTGCCTTTATTTTGCTGTTTACAAATGGCCTCTGGGGGTAGCAGGGAGTAGGGGAGACCAATCTTTATCAATAATGGGTAGTAATTTTAAAATCATTTAAAATGATTTCTGTACTCATATATTCAAACCCCCTTTCCAGGTAAATTCTGTTTGGGGACACAAGTGGTCAGTGAGATACCACTTGGCTTTTAGATGGTGAAGAAGTCAAATGAGAGGTTTGCAGCTATAAATAAAATAGCACAAGTGTAGAAGCATCATCAGACACAGCAAGTATAACTATAATGAAAGTTACCTTGAACAAATCAGTTCCCAGGATAGCATTCATTTCTTATTGATAAATATGCTTGATGCAATGAAGTATGGCTTCCAGAAAGATAATGGAGTAGATAATCTATTTGGAAACATAAACACACACACACATACACACTGGAGGGAGTGTGGGTTAGCACAGATCTTGTCAGTACAACCTAATGACCTTCTGTAGAACAGGCCTTTGACAAGGGGAAAAAAATAGAAAAAGTCATTTTTTTTTACTGCAGTAAGGCTTTTTTGTAAAAATTCTGTGGTACGTGACCAACATCAGTAAAGGAGGAAAGAGTTTAGCTCTTACTTCTTTTATATAGATGAACTATGGTTTGAGGATGATGACAAAACAAATCATTAATGTTTGAGTTTCGGTTGACTACAGTATACTAAGTAGTCTTTTCTGTGGTGACAACTGACAAGAGGCAGTTAAAGATGTGGCTATCTCAAGTACTCCTCTGCCACAGAAAACTTCCCGGAGGTCAACCATTAGACCCCTACTGTTTCTGTGTCAGTGTATAAGGCCAGCCAAAGGCAATAGCCTTCATCAGAGTCTGTCTCAACCTTCCCTGCAGCCTCTTTTCCTTCTTAGTATCCGATGATGCCATTATCCTAGAGAGTACATACTTGATAAATGCTTGTTGCATTGGGCAGCATTGTTTCTAGGTCTCTCTCAGGTAAAGGAGGAGGATCGAGACCTACCATACTCATCTTAGGAGTGACACAGAAGTTTCCCCAGATACAAAGTCCAATTCTCTCTACTGTAAAGCCTAGTCCTCATCTCACTATCTTTTTCAAGTAGCTGATGACACCTACATGATGCATCAGAGATGGGTTGACTGCTTTTGAGAAGTTACTCATGGCCCATCATGCATCAAGATTCTTACTCATCCACAGTCCCCTGCAAACAGCTGGCTATTACAGTCAGCAGCCAATGGTCTCTGTGAGTGATCTGGAAGCTAGGTTAGACAGCATCCCATTGGTCTTCCTGGTAAGAGGTTGTGCTCACATTTCATGCATCTATACAGTCACAGTAGCCTCTCATGAAGCCTTCTCCAGCTGCTCCAGCCTCATCTCCCTCTCCCTGACAGTACTTCTCTACCACTTCCAGTCTGCACCGGGAAGTAAAACTTAACCACATTCTGCCTGGTACCAGCAAGCAACTTATTTAATAACTCATGCACATTTGAGCCCTGTGTTGTGCCCAACCTCATGTTGAGTACTTTGCTGCCCCTCAACAAATGTTTGAATTCTTGATGGCCCAGATGAGTAACAGAGGCAGAATCATCTATGAGTCTCCAAAGGGAAAGCACGTATCTATTGAGACCTGCCCTGTATTCTCATCTCTAGCCTCTTCTCTTCATGTCAGACATGACACAATCTTAAATACTCAACAAGCTAGCATAACGAGGAATGCCAGCAAGTAGGTCATTGCTAACATTTCTTTTGGTGTCTTTGACAATGAATGTTCCAAGTGGCTACCTAACAGGCTGGCAATTACACCTATAGGGTAAGCACCTCATTTAAGTATTTTTATAGATTAAGTCAATTTATGTTTATGAATTTTGAAATAATGGATATGGCTATGGTGGCATGACCCTACTTGAGCATTAAAAATAATTAACTTCCAACATATTTTAATGCAGATGTTACCTTTGTAAGTGGAAGACCTGAAAAGTAAGCGTTTCCATAGTAACCTAAGGGAACACATAACTGTTTGTCAGAACTTCTCCAGGAAAAGAGCTTGGCATGGACTGGGGATCTGCTTTGATGTCTGCTGAAAGAAAATAGCTGACAGCATTGTGTGAGAAAATGGCTAGAAGATCCCACTTTATTTGTAGTTAATTTAGAAAATAAACTTTCATAATGAACTGCTGAAATACACACTTGAAACAGCCAGATGATCCATCAGGATATTTTTTTAAATGTAATTTGTCGGGCGTGACAACCAAGGCTCAGTTTAAGAGAAACAGATTAGGGAAGAGTTCTTACAACAGGTCTTTGCCACCATTTCACTCATTTTTTTTTTTTTTTTTTTTTTTTTTTTTGCTGTACTCCGTGTTCTTCTGTAGGAATCACTAGGCCTTTCAAAGCTCTTAGATTTTTTCTTTGCTTACTTTTTTTCCTTTTTAACTTCAGAAAATGTTACGTAAAAGCTGCCCTTTGGGAATTGAGACTCTACATTGTGAGGCTATCACCAAAAAGAAACCTATTGATTATATTTCACTTTCTTTACTGATATGACTATTTGAATTAGTAGCTTTTTGGATGTGCCATTAGGTAGAAATGAGTTTGACATCCACAAGCCACTATCTGGTTATCCGCTGGTTATTTTCCCTTTTTCTTATGGATGTAATATCTACTTAAAGAAAAGCTGGTCTACAAGGATTTTCTTTTTCTTTTTCATTTTTTAAGGGTCATTTGAGTAGAGAACAGATGCATACAGTTTTGAGGAGTATTTCTTTGAAGCGCCATTTTAGAGTCAGCTCACTGACAGGTCCATGCCCATGGGCTCTGGTGTGGACTTAGAGCAGAGGCACTGGCTACAGTTACCCATCTGGTATCCATCTGGTAGCATGAATGAAAAATAACAGATCACAGAGAAACTATACCAACTGCCACCTTGGTATAGGCAGGCAAAGAAAGGTGCCACCCAACAACACTGTGAAGAATAAGAAATGCTATCCGTAGGGTATGCACATTCCCACCACAAGATGCAAAAGAGTGGCACACAGGAGCGTGTGGAAAGGAAATGCTGTGCACAACTAACCTTATAGCTGCAACTCATGAAATAGTAAACCAAGTTCTGTCTGCCACATTTATGTTGCTAGTGAAGTTTGGAGAAAAATGTATTATCCTGTGCTTGCAACCTGTCTTTTGCTACCCACAAAAGGGTTAAACAAGACTTGAAGACTTTTGGATGAGGAGTAGATGCCAACATCATAAGGATGTTGATGTAATTTACATGTAATGCCACTTTGCAGTAGTCAGTTCAATTGTAGCAAAAATAAAGGTTCTATGGTTACTGGAAAATAATTTAAATGTTTGTTGATTCATTACTGTCTTTTTGTTTTTATTTTCTCCTTTTCTGCTTTGTTTGCTTTCTTCCAGAATGCAGTGTGCTTTAGTTAGTACAATAGCTAAGGGTTCAGAATCTATTACTTCAGCTGCCAGAGATTTGCCCTCTTCAGGCAACACCCTTCCCTCCTGAGGAGCTAGAGATAGATAATCTGAGATTCAGAGGGGCAAAATGTCTCTAGTGTGTGTGTGGTTAGCAGGGTAAGAGCTGACTTGGATCCCTTTCTTTCATAATCCCTACAAAGCAATGGAAAATATCTTCCTGGATTGGCCGCACAGATACTCATGCTGGACAATTCAAGAAGATGAAATGGGGAAGAAAGAAAGGATGACTCTAGAGGCATAACCCACCTGGATAAGAATTGTTGTAAAGGAATTATGTAGTGCAGGACCATTAGAAAACGCCAGAGTGAGAGGTGAGTGAAAGATGAGATGTCCAAGGAGAGGGGTTGTGATCTGAAAGGTTAAATTTCAATATCTGTTTGTAGACTGTGACCTTTGCAAAAGAATTTACGGAAAAGCCAACATGAGCCTAAACCTGATTGCTGTGGAATAACTAAATTGTATACTCTCTGCAAGAAGATATAATATTGTAAATTCACTTGCTTTTTCTTCTTCCAACTTATGGGAGGGACTCAGGTTTTTTTCACCATAATTTATACTAATTAGTCTTTCCACTTAAATCAAGAGGGGAACTGCAAATGTGGCCATTGATGGTCTGCTCCTCATTAGAGACGATTAAGAGTTAGAAGAACAAAAACACATCATAGGATTAATGATGAGAAAAGCCACCCAGAGAGAGAAACATGAAGCAGGAAATGATCTTATTGAGCTGGACAAAGGAAACTGATAGCCTTCAAGATCAGAGGCTCTTGGAGCTGAGATCTAACCAGTCTAAAGTAGAATCGCCTGGGCATGCAAGCCTTCCCCTGCTGTATTCTCATCTGTATTTTTCATATCTCCTGTCATATTGCATTTATTAAGAAATGTTCTTGCTCTCTAAATCCAATTCATTAGTTTCCCTCCATGGATAAGAGGGATGGCATTACTGATGAGAGAAAAATAAGTACTAAGCTAATCAGCCTTGGTAAATTCCAGTCTTGCACATTATTGTCATTGAAGCTTTATCTAGCATTCAGACAGGGCACCGAGACACAGGAAAGAGACTGGATATGAAATGTCCTAACACCACTCTCAGACCCCTGCTGCTTATATCATTTTATCCTCTTCCAAAGAGAGAGGGAGGAGATTAAGGAACATTTAATTGCCTTATAAACTGATTGACAAATTGGTGATCTGATGCATATGGATGATCTTTTTAGTGAAATGGTTCAGAAGCTGCTAACAGATCATCAGGAACCATGATTTGCACGCTCTCTGCAGAGTTATTACAGAGAAGCGGAAGGATGGGTTGATTATTATCTTTCCTTCTGTTTTTTTTTCCTTGAATGTTTTCTTCACCTCCAGGGAAATGCATTCTAGCAGCATGAACACCACTATTAATCAACACTTGTAGCAATAATCAGTGAGTGAAAAATGGTGACCAGAATCTGCGAATGCGCTGGCATAACTGTCTTCTGAGTGTTCCTTTGTGATCATGCCTTGGCATTCGAACATGGATAATTTATACAAAATTAATGTTGGCACCTTCGGAGGTGCAAAGATTTATAGAAGCAGTGCTTACTTCTTCATCCATTAAAAAAGGAAAAGAAATCGTTTCTGGTCATGATGAGTCATACTTTAGAGGTTTTAAAAATATACTTGATATTGTCACGTTTCTTTATGTTATGTTTAGCCACCTAGTCCCATCACTTTTGAACACAGGTGTCATAAAAGGCAAAACTGTTATAAGTTCTTGGTTTCAGTTTTCTCAGACTTATACCAGAAGGGGTATGGAAAATAATCAAGAATTTAAAAATAGCTCAAGTCCCAGTATACTTCTCAGAGCCAACTACTGCTATTGGCAATGCAGGGGGGGAAATGGTTCAGAGTTACTGGAGTGGCAAAACACTGTTTTGGCCACACCTTACAGGGGGTAGTTGTCTAAATTAATAGTGCAACATTTTCCTAGTGATGCAGTTATACACAAACTATTTTGAAATTTGGTTGCCACTCTCATTGCACAAAGTTACATATTAATTCACACCATCCTGTGATCAGGAGGGCAAAATCTGAGGTGTCAGCACACTGGAAAGTTCCCTTAAACTTCGCTAAGTTAGGCTGAGTTTGTCCGGAGCCTAAGGAAGATCACTAAGGCATCAGACCACATCTTTAAAAAGTGCGCTAGACCAGGACTCATAGGAGCATATGACAACAGCCCCTTCTGTGAGAATCATTCCTGTCATTAAAATCAATGCAACTTAATTAAAGCAAATTATAGATAGATACATCTATAAATAAGATATTAAAGTATGCTGCTGAATATGATAATTGCTGCATATTTAGCAATCAGTGTGTGTGTTCTGCTTTTGCCAGGAGGAATTCCTTTCAGTGGAATCAATGGAGCTTTATTAAAAACCATCCAAATTAGAGGGAGAAATGATGAGTGTTATAATAACACAAAATCACTGTTTCAACTTTCATTGCAAAGAAAAGAAAGCAAAATATGGCCATCCCTCTTTTTTCACTCAAGGAAAATATTAGACATATTTTCTTTAAGATGTGGATGTTTTGAATTTATAAATTTTAATTTTTGTATTCTCTTCTCCCAAAGGAAGGCAGAGGGAAAATAATGATCATAAATAAAACAATTTAGCAGTGAGACTGGTAGGAAGAACACCCCAGTGGCCAGATCAGCTGTTTTATACCTTGATGACAGAAGACAAATAAATGAAGTTCATATTCTGTACAGAACTTGAAGATGGCTTATTTTATTCTCCTATCTACCAGATGTTCTTGTGTGTGAAAATTTTCATGGGTTAATTGAATTTGGAAAATAAAAATCCATTTTCTTACCCCTATACCTTTATTCATGACAATTACGTTTGAATCAAGGTATATTTTTTCAGGCTAATTTTTAAAAAGAATTTTTATCATCCAGTTTAAACATCAGTAACAAGAAACATAAGTGTTAATTAAATAATGAAATCACCCCTCTGTAACCAGAATTATTCTCAAATTTCTGAAAATAAATACTAAACTTACGAAAAGAT
The DNA here is from genome assembly GCF_001698545.2 of Rhinopithecus bieti. NCBI lineage: Eukaryota > Metazoa > Chordata > Mammalia > Primates > Cercopithecidae > Rhinopithecus > Rhinopithecus bieti. Next base: position 2,023,827 of record NW_016811454.1, on the reverse strand, counting down.
ACAGATTTTAACATTCAATGTTTTTTGGGTTTTTTTTTTTTTTTTTTTTTTTTTTTTTTTTTT
>NW_016811454.1:2017565-2023560 GCF_001698545.2 Rhinopithecus bieti | reverse complement strand
TTTTTTTGAGACAAGGTCTTGCTTTGTCACCAGGTTAGAGTGCAGGGGTGCAAACAGGTCACTTCAGCCTCAACCTCCAGGGCTCAAGCAATCCTTCCACCTCGGCCTCCCAAATAGCTGGAACTACAGGTGCACGCCACCACATGGGGCTAATCAATCAGTGTTTTAAGAGATAAAAAAAAGTCACCTCTAATAGAGTCTAGTAAAAGCATTTACAAAGACTTCCCATACTGGCTTACTTTGTGCATTAATTTTTTTTGTCTCTGAGAAGAAAAGGGATAAAAGAGAAAAAATGAAAAGCCAAAAAAAAAAAAAAAGAAAAGAAACAAGAAGAGACATGCATGTTTAGGAAAGCGGTTTATAACCATTTCACTTGATCAAATATTGATTTGTTGAATGTTTTCAAGGGACTGGTCCTGGTGCTAGGGAAATAAAACAAAGTCCCTGTTCTCATAGAGTTTATGTTTGTGAAAAGAGATAGACAATAAACAAGTAAAGAGTAAATATCAGGCCATGATAATGACCAGGAAGAAATATCAAGCTGGGCTATGGGGCTGGGCAAGGCATGCTGTTTTCTACAAAGTGGTCAGAGAAGGGTAAGGGAGCAAGATGCTTGGGAAGCTGGAGGAGTAGAGAGGAGAGTGAGGGAGAGTGAGGGAGAAGGAGTGAGAGGGAGTGAGAGGGAGAGGGAGTGAGAGGGAGAGTGGACAGAGGCCAGAGAGGTGGCTGGATCAGAACTGTGGAGTCTTATGGAGTCCACTTTTTTTTTTTTTTGAGACAGAGTCTTGCTGTGTCGCCTAGGCTAAAGTGCTAGAGTGTAGTGGCATGATCTCAGCTCGCTGCAATCTCCACCTCCTGGATTCAAGCTATTCTCCTGCCTCAGCCTCCCAAGAAACTGGGATTACAGGTGCCCGCACCCACACCCAGTTAATTTTTGTGTTGTTAGTAGAAATAGGGTTTTACCATGTTGGCCACGCTGGTCTTGAACTCCTGACCTCAAGTGATCCACCCACCTTGGCCTCCCAAAGTGCTGGAATTACAGGCTTGAGCCACTGCACCCGGCCTAACCATTCTTCCCCATAGTGGTTATTTCTAATTTTCCAAGATGCATAGATGATATGTATTCCTCATGCTTAGAAAACAATAAAAACGATTGGCATTGGTCTAGCTTGCTATGTTCTTCTCACCGCCCAGCTCTAGAGAGTGATTTTCAGGAGCGATGGCCAGTGATTTCATTCCAGACTGCCAAAACCAGAGGCTATTATATTCACAAATGTGTTCAAAATTGGGACACATGAGTTTCCAGTCTACAGAGGGGTGTATACAGAGTAAAATGGAGTTCTTTTTTGCATCTCTCTTAGCTCCACATCTACCATGTAGACATATTACCCCATAATCAAATCTGCTCTGCCCCCTTCTCATGTTCCCACCAGAGGATACCATGGATTATTCCCACCTGCGAGCTCTGCATTAATGGAAAGAGGAAGTAACAACAGCCACTAATCATGTACATCACAGACATCCAAGCCCGGTCTTTCCTTTAACACATACTCCGTCCCTGTGCAGCTGTGCCCCAGAGTTGGCCCCAGTCAAAAGGTAGGAAGGGAGCAGAGTGGTGGTCCTCAGACTCTTTATTTGGGTCCTTTCTCCATGCCAAAAGATGTCATAGGACATTTCAAAACTAAACTATCCTTAGAGATATGTACTAACAGCAGTTTGCAACTCTGTTATGGGATACACATAACAGCAGGACCAGTGTTATTCATTGTAATCTGCATGTGAATATTCTGGTTCAAACTGCACACAGTAATAATACCATTAATAGGATATTTGTTTGTAGCATAATAAGAAGTATATTTCCTTCTGAAAATATTGATGTAATGGATCTTTTTAAATCATCGTATTTAAATAATAGCCCACTCAAAGAACAAGGTATTGGAAGACATTATCCAGTAAAAGGTTTCTCTTCCCTATGAGGTAGTGAGTTCATTCTGTCACCTTTATAATTTCCTCCTCCTGTGCAAGGTGGCTCTGTGCTCTCTGCTTTGCTGCAATTCCTCAGGCAATAGCCAAGCTCTCCCATTTTGAGGATCCCTGATTTCAATAACTCACAGAAATTAGTAATTAGAAACACATTAAAGTGTTGGATCATTTTTCTTAGGGGCCTTACTAGGAGAGAATTATACCCCAAATTGCATTTCCTGGTGTTTTCTCCTTTCTGATTATAAACATGCCAATGGTGCTATATTGCATTCACCCAGGGTAGGACTGAGAAGTAATCAAGGTGAGTCTAATGAAAATGTGGCAGCAGGCCTAATGAAAACTGGAGTGGATCTAAAAACCTTGAATAAGCTCACTCTCTTTGCATAGGTTCTTGCAGTTTGGTTTTCAGGAGTACCTGGGAAATGGTGGGGAGTGGGGTCCATTAAAGGTATTAGCTATGAGGAGGTATTTGAATTCTCATTGACTGAGAATTGTGAGGTGGAACAAGCATGGGGTATCTTTTAGCTGAGTTGTGTGCTATTGAAAATGATGCAGGCTGAATTGAATTTTGATTTTTTTAAGAAATGATTCGATTAACACTTGAACCACATGTTCGTGTGTCCCCCAGGAATACGGTGAAAGAGGCTCTATTCCTGTTTCTTCCACAGCATTGCATTCTCCTGCTCCCACTCACTTGAGTTTTGCCACCCTGTGAATTATGGTATTTGATCTCTGCTCCTAAGGAAAGATGATTCTACCCACTCTTTGGATGAGTTGTTCCCCACAGTTGACCCTCAAATTGAAAGTGATGTTTCCCTTGTGAACGTTGTAAATTTAAATGCAGGGATCATCGCCTGATCAGTAACTCACTTGTGGGTTGTTAGGGTAATTTATGCATTGTTGCTTGTCTGCAAAGTAAAAGTAAGTTTCACGTGACCCTTGAGGAAGATACTCAGAGAGACCTGTCCCTAAAGCTACATTGGACCAATGGACAAATTCAGGAATATAACTCTCTCTACTTCCTTCCAAGGGACTTGGATTAATGTTGGTGCTATTTTCCATACCAAAACCCAATTACAAGATGGAAGATTTTTAGTAATTGGGCCCTTTGGATCTGAAACATCTTAGGTCAGTGCCCCTGGGGATAGCCTTCAGTAGGAAGGGTTCTGGGGCTTCAAACAGAAGGTAAATCTGATTTATAGATGGACATGGCATTACATCTGTCACAAATACATTATGAATGGGCACTGTACATTTTCTAACATATAAATCAACTCCCCCTGGGAAATTATCCTTCATCCTAATGGATTATACCATAAGAAGTTCTTTGCAATATTCATCCTAAATTTTCACTTTTCTTAATTTCATTATATTGATGAGTAGAGAGCCTTACGTATTCTTTTGCCTACCTCTTAGGGGTGTTAAAGTAGTAGGCTAATGTTTGTAAATCACCTCACAATTCTCCAACTGAGCCCACTAAAGCAGTGCAAAACAGTACTAGATAATAAATAGGTGTTGCTTACACTCAACATTCATGCCATACTGGGACATAATGAATAGACTCTTAAGTAAGTAGATAAACATTCTTCTCCTTAAAGATGGGAAATCATATAAATGGCACTCAACCAGAATTTCAATGGCTTAGCTGCTAAAGTTGGAATTTGGCTTCTTTGCATAGAAGTAGTCATGGCGAGTGTTGGTTTCTTCTTTTCTCTTTGTTTCTCCCGTCTGCTGACCCCTTGCTACGCAATGCTTCCCCTTCAGACTCTGTACCTTTGCTTCTCTGGAAGAACTGCACTTGGATGAGCATCTCTCTGAACACAGACACTGAGAATGCTTTCAGACTTGAAAATGCAATGAAGGGGCCTTCTGCCAGACTGCAGGGCCAAATCTGGGGGTTGCACTAATTTAGGAAAACCCACCAATGGACCTATAGCAAAATGCCTGAGGTCAGCAGTTGGGGGTGGACTCACTCTCTACCTGTGCACACAACCTACTGTACCCTGGGAAGGAAGCCAGCTGTCATTCTCTCCTCATCCAGTCATTAGGACTACACACACATGGTCCTGGTATTTATGTGTGATCCCAAACTGTTCAATAATGTAATAAAATGCATATTTCATATCTGCACTGTTAAATGCCTAAATCACAAATGCTGTTTCTTGATTTCATTTGGTAGAATTCATGTTCCCATATGAATTGGAGTATTGCATTCAGTTGCTAATAGCACCTTTAGGTAGCCCAGCTAAGATAATCCAAGTCTGTTTTCCGTGGGTAGTTGAGGATTACTTTTTTCTCTGCCTGCCTATGTTACGTCTCACCTTCAATATTACTTTTTTCATTTAGTTGATGCTTTATTCTTTTAATCATTTATTGAGCATATGTGTTAGATAAGAAGTATTACAAAGATGAGTAAAGCATGATTATTTGTCCTCAAAGCACTGCTGATCCAACAGAGAAGGGAAAACAAAAATACAAACCACCTCCTTATAACAGTCTAGGTAAGTATTATTTACAAAGACATACTGTAGGCTCTCAGAATATAAAAAGAGAATAGTTCTGACAGGCTTCCCAGAGGACCTGGTGATGGAAGAGAGGGGGAGAGGAAAAAGCTTGAACCAACGTAAGGAAATGTGCGAGTGTATAGGGATGAAGGATGGTGATGCTGATGAGGATGACAATGATGACAGTAGATTGTGAAAGGCTTGGATGCCATGCTTAAGAATTAGACTTTTCTCTAGGCATTGAGTAGTTTCTGTAAGCAACAATAAGATGGTTACATATGTGAGTACACACACACAATCATCCTTCTGAATGTGTCATATTATTCCAACCACTCATCTCGTATACATATAGTATAAAAAAGAGGCACTTTCATAAGAGAAAGTAAGAGTTCTCTCTCTATAATGCCCTCCCTTTCTGTCTCTCTCTCTCCTTTCTCCTCCTCACTCTTTCCCAATACCGTTTTTGGAATAGTATCGGTGAAGAAGCTTCCATTAGCTCTGTAAGCCAGATCTGCTCAGAGCGTTCATGGAAATGAATTCTATAGGGCAGAGAAGAAATTCTCCCCAAGTGTTTTTGTTTATTATGTTTTGTTTTTTAACCAATAGAAAGGTCAGATTCAATGTAACTACAATAGTAAGAATGAAGATTTACTGGCATGTAGTAGACTATGTGTGAGATGTACTATGTGATTTATATTCATCACATAATTTAATCCTCATAACAATCATCTGAGTAGGTATCATTATTAATCGCATTTACAGGTGAGAGAAATGAGGCTCAAAAGTTAACTTGCCCAAGATCACAAAGTCAGTAAGTGGTAGAGCCAGAATTCAAACCCAACCACTATACCACACTGTGTGCAGGCCTGAGACCACTGCCTCTCAGTGTTCAATTAGAGACGCTTCATGCCGTTTCCAGATAGAATTAATTAATGCTGACAAAGGGCTAATATCCAGAGCCTACAAAGAACTCAAACAAATTTACAAGAAAAAAACAACCCCATCAAAAAGTGGGCAAAGGATATGAACAGACACTTCTCGAAAGAAGACATTTATGCAGCAAACAGACACATGAAAAAATGCTCATCATCACTCGCCATCAGAGAAATGCAAATCAAAAACCACAATGAGATACCATCTCACACCAGTTAGAATGGCAATCATTAAAAAGTCAGGGAACAACAGGTGCTAGAGAGGATGTGGAGAAATAGAAACACTTTTACACTGTTGGTGGGACTGTAAACTAGTTCAACCATGGTGGAAGACAGTGTGGCGATTCCTCAAGGATCTAGAACTAGAAATACCATTTGACCCAGCCATCCCATTACTGGGGATATACCAAAAGGATTATAAATCATGCTGCTATAAAGACACATGCACACGTATGTTTATTGCGGCACTATTCACAATAGCAAAGACTTGGAACCAACCCAAACGTCCACCAATGACAGACTGAATTAAGAAAATGTGGCACATATACACCATGGAATACTATGCAGCCATAAAAA
>NW_016811454.1:2012612-2017178 GCF_001698545.2 Rhinopithecus bieti | reverse complement strand
AACAATGAGATCACTTGGACACAGGAAGGGGATCATCACACACCGGGGCCTGTTGTGGGGTGGGGGGAGGGGGGAGGGATAGCATTAGGAGATATACCTAATGTAAATGATGAGTTAATGGGTGCAGCACACCAACATGGCTTATATATACATATGTAACAAAACTGCACATTGTGCACATCTACCCTAGAACATAATTTAAAAAAAGAAATAATTAATGCTGGAATCAGACACGCATTGGGAATGATGGTGTGTTTAGGATTGTCTGACCTACCCTCCGTGCTGTGTCATTCCCTTTGATTGAAGTAGTCTTATGAGGAATTCACAACACCTGCCTTTGTCCTGGTCAGGGTAGTGTTGGGGCTTGAGTCAGATGATATCTGAGAACATGCTCTGATCATTGCAAAAGCCTGTATAAGTATCTGATGATATGTCACTCATTTAATATGTATGCAGGAACTAGACAGCAAGCACATTTTAAAAACAGGACAGGTAGTTTGAAAATCGGTTTAACCTTTTAGGTATCACCCTCTAGAGCAAGTATGTGCACAGCCCCTCCAAGGCCATGGTCAGGGGCCCATCAGCATCCACGCTTCCAAGCCAGCCGTTGCTGGTCACTCTGTCCTTTCCCCAGGGCCTGCCAGACTATTCACGAAGTAGCAGCACAGCTGTCACAACTGATGACCAGCAGTTTTTTATTTTAACAATGGCCACTAAAACCCACACTGAAGTATCCTTTGTATTATTTCCTCAGTAGCTTAGATATCCGGTTCTGAAGCTTTGATCAGATCACTGAACAGTCTCCAGATCCGAACCCCACCCCTCCCCCAGGTCATTGCACAGAGCAAATGTGTTCTGCTCAAGTGGCATCCTCAGATCTCCGCTAGGTGGACTTCACAGAGCGACCAAGTACGGTTAGCTGTGACTCAGGTGAAGTTTTTTCAAAGCCATCTTAGCCAAAGAAGTAGGAGGCTTTGATGTAGCCTTTCACTAGTTTGAAAGTAACTCAGGAACAGAGGGGAAAAGACTCAGCAGTTCTCTCCTTATAGCCAAACTTTCCTCATTTCAGTATCACTACTCAGCTTACAGGGAAGTCAGGGAGAGGGTTCCTAGAAACCCACTAACCACGGACTCTGTGTCCTCCTCCACGGCATGTGAGTTGTGCAGCACCATCGTGCTACATCCATTTCTTGGCTCATGTGAGACACTTGGGCTGATTTTTTGTTGTTGTTGTTGCTTGCTGTATATTTGCATAATTTTATATCCTGAGCAGAGTTCTTGATTTTGCAAGAGCATAATAAAAAAAAAAAAACACTGTGAATTGGCAGGTTTGAGGTTATGATTTGCAGCTGGTCTATCACTTCCTCTTACTGGAAGCTGCAGCTTAAAGTATTTTACAATTATCATATTTCACGGGACCTGGGCCTATATTTGCATCTGCTCATCTTTTGGTTTTGCTTTTTAAAAAATACTCTCTTTTCACATTCTTTTGGTAGAAGAATTGTCCAACACATTCATTTTATATATTTTTCTCTTCTGGGTATAAATTCATATGGTTCAATGCTATTGAAATCAAAGCACCCAGGTCTAATTGACTTAATAATAGTCAATGCAGTGAGCCCTTTGGACAGGTTTTTGAGCTTGAAAACAGTGACAAAGCAAATTCTACCTGGGGTTGCAGTAATACTTCTAACCAGCCCCTTTGTCCATTGTCATTATTTTGATTAAAAAGGTGTATAGAAGCCACGGTGGTTTTGCAGGATGCAAAAATTATTGCAGAAACTTCCTCTATTAGTGCACATTATTAGAGGATGGAAATGGTACTTGAACAGCAAGAATGACATTAATTATGTGAAAAGCAGTCATATCTGGCAGTTGGCAAGCATGCAGTATTCTTCAACAATCTTCCATGGGTTTGTATTCAGCCAGCATTAGAAATCTAAAAGCTTTTCATTTTGGCAAAGTTTTCACAGGACTTGCACTTCCAGCATCTAGATAAAAGATAATTTGGAAGGAAATTATGTTGGTGAAATTGAAGAATTCAGTAATGAGTTCTGTGTAGATGAATCAATGCCCAATTAAATGATTATATCAAATCTACCTTTAAATGTTGACTTAAAATAATCATATTTTAAAGACATTGAAAGTAAGATGCTATATGTACATGTAATCAGAAGAGCAAAGTCTGTGTTACCCATGCTGGTAGAGGAATGATGTGTTCTGATTGATCCATGAATTTGATTAACGGAAAGAAATTTAGGACAGGAATTATCTGTATGCTAAGATTTGGAGTAGACTGCCATAATCTAGCTTGTTTTCATCGTTTCCATGCTCTTTTGCAACTTTTCTCTGTTTCTCTGGGTTTTTTCCTCTTTCCCTATCTATACCCCTTCTTCCAGGCTCCCTTCTCTGTTTGAGTGTTTTAATGCTCACATAATCTGTTTTTTGTTTGTTTTTTGAGACAGAGTTTCACTCTTGTTGCCCAGGCTGGAATGCAATGGCGTGATCTTGGTTCACTAAAATGTCCACCTCCTGGCTTCAAGCAATTCTCCTGTCTCAGCCTCCCAAGTAGCTGGAATTACTTGGAGCGTGTACCACCACACCCAGATAATTTTTGTATTTTTAGTAGAGATGGGGTTTTGCCATGTTGGCCAGGCTGGTCTCAAACTCCTGGCCTCAAATGATCACCCACCTCAGCCTCCCAAAGTGCTGGTATTACAGGCATGAGCCACCGTGCCCGCCCCTATTTTTTTAATCTACTACTTTACCCACCTATTTTTTTCCCTTCATGGCAATGAATACAGCCAATCAGAGCAATATTCTTTGTTTCATTAATTCAGTCAATCAGCATTTACTAAACCCCTGCCATGTTTATGGCACTAACTTGATGATAGGCAGAGCTACCAAAACTGAGGAAACGGATATCCTGCCATAGGCAAAAAAGCACGTTTGGCTGGCCAGACATGGTGACTCACACCTGTAATCCCAGTACTTTGGGAGGCCGAGGTGGGTGGATCACTTGAGGTCAGGAGTTCCAGGGCAGCGTGACCAACATGGTGAAACCCCATCTCTACTAAAAATGTAAAATTAGCTGGGCGTGATGGCGCATGCCTATAATCCCGGCTACTTGGGAGGCTGAGGCAGGAGAATAGCTTGAACCTGGGAGGCGGAGGTTGCAGTGAGCTGAGGTCACACCATTGCACTCCAGCCTGGGCAACAAAAGTGAAACTCTGTCTCCAAAGGGAAAAAAAAAAAAAAAAAAAGTACATGTTTGGAATCCATAAAATTCTTAATAAGATCGATAAGATCATTGAGCACGCATAAGAAGGACAAGATAAAGCTGGAAAGTTAGGTTGCTATGGGTTACTAAAGGCCTTGCATACCAGACTAACAGGCTGAGTTTTTTTCTCTAGTTAACAGGAAACTATTCAGTTGTGTGCATATGTGTATGTATGTATGCATATTTGGCTTGGTTTTCCAAACCAGGTTTTGACATAAGAACATCAGTTTTCAGAAGGTTTTCTGTTCAGTTCTTCCTTTCTCCTCAACTTGTCTTTATTCATCTTCCTAGAACTTGAACTCAGCTGCTGCAGTCATCACAAAATCATTTGGTTAATACAAATTTTGGGAAAATGCCTGTGTGATTCCAGCATGAATGGTAGAACAGGTCTGATAATGTTGTGACTCCAGTAAGCACTGCATAATGAGGTAGCCATTCCGTCCAACAGTAGTTATGTGCTCAGTAATTCATCCTGTTGTACACAGCTCCTCTCCTAGTCCACTGTTACTTTGAGCTTATAGGAATCTTTCCTCATGCTAAGCAATTACATAATTTAGATTCCAAACGGTTTTGATTTATACTCCAGATCCGAGTTCAAATCTAAGTTGTTAAGACTATTTATAGTTTTTTTTTTTAATTTTGTAAGGAATATGAAAAGCCAGGACTATGTAAACAAAAGAAATGTGGCAGTCTTAATAAGGCATAACCATAAAACAGATGTCATGAGGGTAAAGCTCCCTTGAAAACATTTTGGGAGGGCGGAGCAAGATGGCCGAATAGGAACAGCTCCAGTCTCCAACTCCCGGCGCGAGCAACACAGAAGACCGGTGATTTCTGCATTTTCAACTGAGGTACTGGGGTCATCTCACTGGGGAGTGCCGGACAATCGGTGCTGGTCAGCTGCTGCAGCCCGACAAGCGAGAGCTGAAGCAGGGCGAGGCATTGCCTCACCTGGGAAGCGCAAGGGGAAGGGAATCCCTTTTCCTAGCCAGGCGAACTGAGACACACAACACCTGGAAAATCAGGTAATTCCCACCCCAATACCATGCTTTAAGCAAATGAGCACACCAGGAGATTATACCCACACCTGGCCGGGAGGGTCCCACGGCCACGGAGCCTCCCTCATTGCTAGCACAGCAGTCTGCGATCTAACCACAAGGCAGCAGCGAGGCTGGGGGAGGGGCGCCCGCCATTGCTGAGGCTTAAGTAGGTAAACAAAGCTGCTGGGAAGCCCAAACTGGGTGGAGCTCACAGCAGCTCAAGGAAACCTGCCTGTCTCTGTAGAC
>NW_016811454.1:1983039-2008802 GCF_001698545.2 Rhinopithecus bieti | reverse complement strand
CATGTTCTCACTCATAGATGGGAACTGAACAATGAGATCACTTGGACTCGGGAAGGGGAACATCACACATCAGGGCCTATCATGGGGAGGGGGCAGGGGGGAGGGATTGCATTGGGAGTTATACCTGATATAAATGACAAATTGATGGGTGCTGACAAGTTGATGGGTGCAGCACACCAACATGGCACAAATATACATATGTAACAAACCTGCACGTTATGCACATGTACCCTAGAACTTAAAGTATAATAAAAAAAAAATTTTGATAATATGTTTTCTACGATTTAACAGGTTTGGACCAAAAATCTAGCACGAAATCTGATTCATTCTTTCTGGTAACTTCCACTGAATAGATGTTTGAGATGTCTATTTCATTGACTCAGTAAATATTAATGAGCAGAGTGATACAAAGATGATATGCCAGGCCTTGAGAATGCAATGGTGCCAAAAGGAGGCATTGTCTTAGCACTCAGGAAGCTTACAATCTGACATCTTATGTAAACCAAATTAATAGACTGACACCATGTATGAATAACTGAAAAAACTCTACATAAACCAGGCTATTTTTTTATTTATTTATTTTTTTTTTTTTTTGAGACAGAGTCTCGCTCTGTCGCCCAGGCTGGAGTGCAGCGACATGATCTTGACTCACTGCAAGCTCCGCCTCCCGGGTTCACGCCATTCTCCTGCCTCAGCCTCCCTAGTAGCTGGACTACAGGTGCCTGCCACTACGCCCGGCTAATTTTTGTATTTTTAGTAGAGACAGGGTTTCACCATGTTAGCCAGGATAGTCTGGATCTCCTGACCTCATGATCCGCCCATCTCGGCCTCCCAAAGTGCTGGGATTACAGGCGTGAGCTACCGCGCCCAGCCATACCAGGCTATTTTCATAACACATATCTCTTTATTAGGAAACACTTTTGCTATACCAAAAAATTAGTATATACACAAATATTAATGCCTCCAGCTATAAGAAATAAATATTACTAGGCCATTGGAGTTCAGTGATATGGCTAGGAAGACCACAAACACATTGAGAATACTTGCAGACAGTCAGAGACACTTTCACATGTCCCATCGCATCACCACCATAGGTTCATTCGAACTTTCTGGTCCTTCATCTCAGTTGTTCATTTAGGAAACAGAGTGACAGTAACTATAATGATCACCGCCAATATATGAGCATCATTGTCGGGGGCGAAATGTTGCTTTGGGATCAGACACATCTCAGTTCAAATCCTGACTTTGCCACTGTGTGACCCTTAGGCAAGTCTCTTGATGATCTCTGAACTCTCATTTCCTCATGTGTGAAATGAGGCAGAGATGGAAACGGTGGCATTGATTGCAACTTATGATACTGATAGTGAAGGGTCCTAGAGAGTCCGTTCTTTCTAGTAGTTGTAAATGGAAGTGACCAGAACTTGCCCACTGGCTGAAATAGAAAAAAGAAACATTTGGAAAAGCTGAATATTTTATATCTATGTTTACTCTTTATAAATGGAAGTATACCTAAAATATGCTAGAGAGCTTGGTCAATGAATATGCTTTATAGAGTTTATCAGCTAAAAGGGATAGTATAAGAAATAATATGAACTAGTATATCATTTAAGAATTGAACCTATTTTGAGGGTTAGCATTGTCTCTTTTGGGATGAGTGAATAACTGTCACAGAGTGTACAATAAAACAAAACAGCAAGGAGTAAATGACTCATGGAATACATCCATGGAACAATTAGAAACCAAATTTAGTAAGTACTAGATATTAGCATCTAGTGATTAATGTCACTAAGATTACATCAAATTCCTGTTTCCTCTGCTCCTGGAGAATACAGGACAGGTGACAGATTTCTTAGGAAATGCTTTTCCTAATGCCTTTTTCATCAGACCTTTGTCTTTTTTCAAGTATGAGTTTACATTTTAGCCAGTGTTACAATCTCTCTATTTGTAGGTAGACAGATGGGGGATAGGAAATGAGGAATGGTGTCTGGCTCTTTAATTAAAGACATAGAACCAGAGTTTGCTCTTCGAGCTTACTGGCAAGGCACATACGCACACGTGCACATACACACACATACACACACAAAGTGCATCTGATAGATGAAGCCAAATTTGTAAAATTGTATCCACAATCATAGTTTCTATGGTAACTGTATCTTAGGCCCAGACACAAACAGAGCTGGAAGGAGATGTCTGATTTTATTTTCTGCTAAGACAATCATAACAGAGACAGTTCAGGTTATTAAGATGCCATAGCCCAGTGTACATGCAGCTAGTACTTGGATGGTGCTGCCATAAGATTTCATGCTTAAATCCCAATAAATACTTTGTAATTTCATAATTTGCAGATTGCTTTGCTCTCTTTGTCATTCTGCTATAAAATCATCATGTGCCTACACACAGTTACTATATTAATGAGGTGTTAGTGGTCAACATAAATGTGGAAATGATGCAAGATAATTTTTATAAATGTGCACAGGTTAGAAGGGACTTCCAGGATGTCTGTTTTAACCCTGACATGTTACAAGGAAGGAAAATGTAGGCACAGAATGGTTAAAAGACTTATCCAAGAATTATTTTTAAAATATTTTATTTGCTGTATTTTTTAAACAGATGTTCTAGACTAGTCTATAAGCTGAATACCCAGTTATTTGACAAAATTACTGAAATCAAATTACAGAAAACAAACACTTCAGAAACAATAGTTTGAATGAATGTGTGTTCTTTCGCCTCTCTGGATAACACATTTGTAAATACGTAGCTCAGCATAATATACCACATATTGCCGAAGATAAATAATCAAACATCCTATTTTGATGAGCTTCCTTTTGTTTAAATATAGCATTTCCCTTAGTTCCCCTAGAAACATATAGCATTTTAGCAAAATGTCTTAATATTTGAAGATGCTGAAGTCCAAGTTTATAACTTTTAGAAGTTTTATTGTATTGATTCCTTTAAACATCTTCCAGCCAAATCTATAACTAGGTAAGAGCAATAGAATTAGAAGAAAGCTTTTGGAAATGTGGAACACTGCTCCAAAATATCTGTCATGATACCAACTTGAAATGAAAGGCACGTTTCCTAAAATGGCATCTAAATTTTTATACTTTGCATCTTAATCTTATGATGTGTCTGGCAGCATGAAACTCATTTTTTTGTGATGGATCTAAGACATATTTGTAAATGAGGATGTTATATATAGGTGAATAAGCCGTATTGCAACTTTGGCCTCTCCCAGCACAGCAGCTTTTAAATTTCCTGAGGAAAATTGGCTTAGAGGACATAAATTACAAGATTGGCAAAAATGTGTCCTAACCTATAGAAACTGGAAAACATGTTAATTTTGAATTGTTTCCGCTTTTCATCAGCAGACATTTGCGGGAAAATCTTGTGTAATTTATTCTTTTATTTTTAATGAATTGTTTAAAACTGTTTGAAAAGGCATTATATCTTCTTCTCTGCCATTAATCTATAAATGGGGAATATTGGGAGGTTAAATGGCCTCTTTAGGATATTGCTTGATGAAACTGCTGATTCTAGCAATGCCAGGCCACAAACACATACTAATTTAAGGAACCCTGAATGTAAGCAGCAAGCTCTTTGCTTTTGTAGAGAAAAGACTAATAGCTTTATTTTAACAAGGCTCTTAACACCCCAGCCGGCAGCAGGCACTGAGTGAATGAAATTGGGGGAACTCCCATGGACTAAAAGCACCTTAATTCAACATTCCTTCCAAACACCAAGCCCTCCTGATAGGCTTGTCACAGGCTGTCATAATCCAGCCAAAGAGGGTCACCACGTGCAAGGCGCACCGAGGTATGAGCACTTTAAGTTGTTTTGAATAAGCTCTCTGAAGTTTCACTTCCTGAGCTATATCAGTAAAAGAAAGATAAACATGCCCCAAATCCAGGCGTAAGTTCTAACGTTACACCGTTGTGTAAAAGGCTAGATTTCTGTTATGGCTTAAGTCAAGATTGTTTCTATCAGACATATATTTAGGTCATTACATTAAAAAGAAAAAAAAACCACTGCATGATACCAAGTAAGATAAGGGATTAAAAAGAAATTAATTGGATCAAAGCTGCTGACCTTATTTTTTTGTGATGAGGGAAATTACCTAATAAGGAGTTTTTCAAGCAGGAATGTTTCTGAGCCTTGTTGAGCACAGAGAAAAATGAGAAGTGAGCTTATAAATGCCTGTGTCTGTTTTCTCTCCCTCACTGCCTCTTCAAGTCGTCTGACTTCCTAAAGACTTAACCACAACTTCTTAAAACTGGCTTCCCTTTAGCAACCCTCTATCTGCAATTTCCTATCCTCCATTTGCAGCTCTTTGCAAGAATATTTGTACCCAACACACTAATCTATATTGCCACCAGTTCTAACCAGAATATTAAGAATTCATCAAATTATAGGAGGTTACATGGATTATGATTTATCCATATAATGGGATATTATATAGCCATTAAAAATCGTGTTTTAAAATATATTCAATAGCGGCCGGGCGCGGTGGCTCAAGGCGCTTGTAATCCCGCCCAGCACCCTTTGGCAGGCCGAGACGCGCGCGGAATCACAGGTCAGGAGATAGAGACCATCTCTGGCTAATCTATGGATGAAACCGCCCGTCTCTACTCAAAAACTAGCAAAAGAAACTAGCCAGGCGAGGTGGCCGGCGCCTGTGAGTCCCAGCTACTCGGGAGGCTGAGGCAAGGAAGAATGGCATAAAACGTTGGGGAGGCCGAGCTTGCCATGAGCTGAGATCCGGCCACTGCACTCCAGGCCTGGGCAACAGACGCCGAGACTGCCGTCTCAAAAAAAAAATATATATATATACTATATTTTTTTTTTTCAATAGCAGTACACAACTGTCAATAATAAACAGTTAAGAAAACAGCTCTATATGCCATTAAAATATGTATGTGGGGCCGGCGCGGTGGCTCATGCCTGTAATCCTAGCACTTTGGGAGGCCGAGGCAGGCAGATCACGAGGTCAGGAGATCAAGACCATCCTGGCTAACATGGTGAAACCCTGTCTCTACTGAAAATACAAAATAATTAGCTGGGCATGGTGGTGAACGCCTGCAGTTGCAGCTACTCGGGAGGCTGAGGCAGGAGAATGGAGTGAACCCGGGAAGTGGAGTTTGCAGGGAGCCGAGATAGTGCCACTGCACTCCAGCCTGGGCGACAGAGCGAGACTCCATCTCAAAAATAAATAAATAAATAAATAAAATAAAATAAATAAAAATAAAATACATATGTGTTTATAAATGTTAACAGAGAACATTTTGGGGTGGTTTTCCACAATAATCATATAAGGGAGAAAAAAATGATTAAATTTATTTTTTTTAAATAATGGAACAGAAATGTATCCCCATCATTTTCATTAACTAACATTGAATCCCTGAGGGAGAGGACTTTTCCTCATCTCTGTCTTATGGTACTTCACATGTTACTCCACCTATGAGACACTAACACGTTTACATATTTGAAAGTATTAATCTCATTCCATAAGTGTGACAGCGTAAGACAGTACAATCAGTGGTTGTTTATTTATTAGAAAACTAGAAAGGATTTCAGCACCATAGAGCCTGGCTTTCTCTCCCCGTTAATCCCCTGAAATAACTCTCAATAAAGCACCAATCACCATCTCATTGCCGATAT
The DNA here is from genome assembly GCF_001698545.2 of Rhinopithecus bieti. Classification (NCBI taxonomy): domain Eukaryota; kingdom Metazoa; phylum Chordata; class Mammalia; order Primates; family Cercopithecidae; genus Rhinopithecus; species Rhinopithecus bieti. Next base: position 2,003,147 of record NW_016811454.1, on the reverse strand, counting down.
TTTTGCGGATTTTATAGTGGTCTCTGTTCATTTGCAGAGAACAATGTCTGCTGTAGCTTAAGAAAGAATACATTTATTACACTATAGTAATGAGCTTATAGAACCATAAGGGAGGTTAAAGAGAAAAATTCTTGGATAAGCTTTCAGGAATAATTTTCCAAGCCACACTCCAGAACTGAGCTACCGGGGGAGCTGTTGCTATTTCTTTGTAGGAAGTTTTAGACTGCAGAGTCGCATATAGGGAGCCACCATGATTAGGAAGATGCCACCTCTCCTGCCACCAATTCTAAGACCAACTATAAAAGTTACATTTCACCCCCAAAACTAGCAACATTACAGCTGCTAAAGCTGCCACAGGAAAACCAAGCATATCTCTCATTTAGTCATTCTTACCATAATAAACTGTGGAAATATGGCCACTGCCTCAATTCTATTTCCCAAATGTTATGGCCTAACTTAAATCATGCCAGTACATTGGCTACAAGGGAATCCAGAGAAAGGTAGTTGTTTGTAGCTTTCCAGGCTCTGTAATTCAAGGTGACACTCTACAAGAAGGGTGGATTGGGTGAAGTGCACGAACACACAGTCCCTGTCTTACTGAAGCTCTTGACTGTTTTGACACTGTTGACCACTCCCTTGATGAAATTCCTTTCTTGGTTTCAACAATAAAACATTTTCCTTGTTTTCTTCTGAACCAACTACTTTTTCTCAGACTTCCTCCTGGGTTCAGTGTTTTTGGCCTGCCCCTTGAATGACGGTGTTCCTAAGAATAGTATTAGTGTTCCTCTCTCTCTTCATTGGGTGTCTTGTCTTTTATTTGGTCCCTATAGACTCTTCCTGGGCATTCTTGTCCAAGCTTTCAGTTACCATCTGTATGTTGAACATTTTCCAATGCTACATCTCTAGTCCAGACTTCTCTAAGTTGCAAACCATTATACTCAGCTATCAGACATCTCCATTGAATGTCCCAAGTCAAGTTTAATATGCCTAAATATTCCCTCCTCCCACCTCTACTCCAAAATCTGTTCTTCATTTATTCCTGTTTTGGTGAATATTACCAAACCCATGTAGTTGCTAAGCTCAGAAACTTGGGCATTATTCTAAATATATCAGTCCCTTTAATCCACAGTCAATCCTATTGATCTTACCTCTTTGAAATCCTAATGACACTCTCTTGTCTTCATCCTTTGAAAAACCCTCTAGTTTACGCTGTTACAATCTCTGGCTCAGACCTTCACTGAACCCTCCAAGTTATGGCAAGAATAATCTTAAAAACTATAAATTCCCAGAAGATAAAATACAAGAAAATCTAGGTGACCTAGGGTTTGATGATGATTTTTTAGATATAAGACCAAAGGCATGATCTGTGGAAGATAAAATTAATATGTTGAACTTTATTAAAATTAAAAATTTTTGCTCTGTGGAAGACACTTCAAGAGAATGAGGAGAGAAGCTACAGATTGAGAGAAAAAGTTTGCAAAAGACACATCTGATAATGAAGTATCCAAAATATAGAAAGAAATCTTAAAACTCAACAATAAGAAAACAACCTAAATAAAAAATGGGCCAAAGACCTCAACGGATCCCTCACCAAAGAAGATATACATATGGCAAATAAGCATGTGAAAAGATGTTCTACATCACATGTCATCAAGGAAATGGCAAAACAACAATGAGATATGACTACACACCTGTTAGAAGGGCTACAACTGGGAACACTGACCATACCAAATGCTGACAAGGAAGTGGAACACCAGGAACTCTCATTCATTGAATTCTGGTGGGAATTCAAAAAAGTATCAGCACTTTGGAAGACAGTTTGGTGGTTTCTTGCAAAACTAAACATAGTCTCACCATATGATCCAGCAATCGCCTTCCTTAGTATTTACCCAAAGGAGTTGAAAACTGACATCCACACAAAAACCTGCACATAAATGTTTACATCTTTATTCATAATTGCCAAAAGTTGGAGGCGACCAAGATGTATTTTAGTAGGTGAATGACTAAATAAACTGTACTTCATCTGGACCCTGGAATATTACTTAGCCTTGGGAAGAAATGAGCTATCAAGCCATGAAAAAGCATGGAGGAAACTTAAATGCATATTACTAAGTAAAAGAAGCCGATCTGAAAAGACTGCATACTGTATGATACCAACTATATCACACTCTGGAATTGACTATGAAGAGAGTGAAAAGATCATTGGTTACCAGGACTTGGGGGAAGGAGTGATGAATAGGCAGAGCACTTAAGATGTTTAGGGCCTTGAAAATTCTCTGTATGGTACTGTAATGATGAATACATGCCATTATACATTCGTCCAAACCCACAGAATGAGTAACACCTAGAGAGAGCCCTAATGTAAACTATGGGCTATGAGTGATTATAATGTATCAGTGTAGGTTAGTGAGTTGCAACAGTTGTAGCACACTGGTGGGCATGCGGGTAATGAAGGAGGCTATGCATGCATAGGGGTGGGACTATATGGAAATCTGTATACCACCTTCTTAATTTTTTTGTGAACCTAAAACTGATCTAAAAACTATAGTTTCTTTTTAAAAATTGCAGTGGTGGTGGTAACAGTAATAGCCACAGTAGTAGCAACAGTAGTATAGTTACTAGCTAATAGTTTTCTTTTCTTCACACCCTGTTTCTACCTTTGCAAAATCTTCAAATTCCCTGAAGATACAGTCCTTTTGTTATGCCTCCATGGTTTTTCACTTCTGTGCTCTTTACTTGAATGGCTTATCCTACTACTCCTACACCCTTCTGCCTCAGAAAAACTCCTCCTCATTCATCTTCAGGTTTGAGATGACGCTACAACACCCGTATGACGCTGTCTTCAACTCTCCCAGGTGGACTTTGGAATTTGTTCCCGCAGATATCCAGTGCCTCCTTCCTCAGACTTCCACAGTGATCTCATTGTACCATAATTGTTTGCAGGCCTGTTTCCATGAGAAGACCCACTGGATTTCTTCATTGCTTTGAATACAGTGAATGACTGCATTAATGATGTTGCAGTTTCAATGGAGAAACATACAAAGATATACAGGATTAGTGAAGGACAGAATAATTTTTTATGTGCAAGTATGCTGCCTATCTTTTGAAGCCTGGTCCAAGTTCTGGTACTTCCGTGAAGTTTTTCCTGACACCTCCAGGCCTCACCTGTGCTACTGCTGATAACATCCTGAATGGCACTTAATATTACATTGTCCTCTTTCGTTCTTTGGTTATTTCATTTTGAACGCTATTTTCCTAACAAGATGGAAAATTCCTTAAGAATAAGAATCACCTTACGTTTCTTACAATGTTATATGCTATTGGGTATATTTAATAGATGTGTGTATGTATACTAGATATAAACATATATATGTATATACATGCAAATATATATGCATATTTATATATGTATATATATTTTATGTATATTTTAATATTTTATATGTATATTTGTATGTATATATGTATATTTGTATGTATATATACATAATCATATATTATAAATACATATAATTATATGTGTGTATATATATACACACACACATAATCTGTTCCTCGAGGCACCAGAACAGTAACAGGCGTGTGGTCTCCTCAAGGCAACAGAATACTGACTGCTATTATCATTATGCCAGGACAGTTCTGGATAACAGTGCTAAAACTATTAACTTGGAACTTTATAGCTACAAAAAAAAAGCTCCATTGGAATATCCAGAGCTATACTATGGATACTTAAGCATAGTGATTTTCCAACAACCACAATTAATAACCTCAGCATAGTATTGATACTTGCAGGAATTCTCTTTCCATAAGAAACAGTTTAAAGACACAAGAAAGCAAACCTTAGGTAGGAATGGATGAGGACAATGTTTGTCCTTCACTTCTTCCTTTTCTATTGTTTTTATCCCCTGTCTGTCATCATCCATGCCTCTGGTTTTGGTAGAAAGTTCAGAAATTTAAACCAAGGCTTTTATCCTAGTGCAGAGAATTCTCAATCTCTCTGTGATTGCTTCAAAGATGTACAGTCTTCGTCCCTACCTATGTAGTAGCTCACTGGACTCTTGCCCTCTCAGATAACCCCAGTGTCTCCTGTTCCACCTATTGATAAAATATAAAAAGGTTTTACAGGACACACTCTAAAGGTCCTCCCACAATAATTAAACACCAAGAATAGTCTTTCTTAATCTAAGTGCATGTGTATACTTGCTTTGCAACATCTCTCCCCATATCCCCAACCACGTATACACACTCTGCACAAGCTGGGATGGAACAGTGGTTTTATGGAGAGCTGGCACTTTGGGTAAGAAGAAAATAACTTCCAGGTGGTTGAGTACCAGCTAGAAAAATTTTCCCTACTGACCTTGACACTGTTAGTTACTTCCTGTGCTTACTGGCAAAATCTCTTCCTTCCCACCTGATAGTCCAAGTTTTCTATGTACTCATTCCATGCCCCTGTGTGAGGGATACCCAAGAGTAAAAGCAAGCACATGATTGGTCCATGTGATGCCAGGTATTTTGAGGTGAACAGGTGGGGAATCGATCAGTCAACAAGTACTTTTAAATGCCTGTTACGTGTTCATCCTGTTTTTAGTTGGTATGATAGCTATAGAGGGATGAGATATAATATCTTTTCATTCAAGAAACTAACACACAGTATTGAAAACCTACTGGGGCCAGTCACTGCCCTTTAGGATCTCAGAGGCTGATGGAAAAGACTCCAAGAGAGGTACACACAGGACGTACAGAGGAAGGGACAAAACCAATAAAGACCAACACTAGATAGAAAACAGTTCATCACTTATGTGTGGCCATTCGTAAGACAGAGGACTGAGGTTCAGGATGGTCCGAGGGGGCATCATGGATGCTGTGGAGTAGACAGTTGATTGTCAGCAACCCCGGTTAGTAAAGAAGGGTTTTATAGAAAAGGTACTTTTATTTATTTGTTTATTTATTATTTGAGACAAAGTCTCGTTATGTCACCCAGACTGAAGGGCAGTGGCACTATGTAGGCTCACTACAACTTCTGCCTTCCGGGTTCAAGCGATTCTCCTGCCTCAGCCTCCTGAGTAACTGAGACTACAGGTGAGCACCACCACACCCGGCTAATTTTTCTATTTTTAGCAGAGACGGGGTTTCACCATGTTGGCCAGTCTGGTCTCAAACTCCTGACCTCAGGTGATCCGCCCCCCTTGACCTCCCAACAAAGTGCTGGGATTGCAGGTGTGAGCCACCGCACCCAGCCAGAAAAGGTGCTTTTAAAAATACGGTCTTTTCACAGCCAAGAGGAACTATAATGGTGTGAAAACTCAATGTAACATACTGGATGGGATCCAGGGACAGAAAAATAGCATTAGTTAAATATCTAAATAAACTATAGACTTTAGCTAACAATATATCAATATTGATTCATTAATTGTAAGAAATGTGCCAAAGTAATGTCAGCTAGCAGTAAGAGGGAAACTGGGTACAGGGCATATGGGGAGTCTCTATACTACCTGTTCAATGTTTCTGTAAACCTAAAACTATTTTAAAAACTAAATTCGGTTTAAAAAAAAGAAGAAGAAAATGGTCTAGCAGCCTACAGAATATTCCTGGCGTGGGGACATGAGGGAGTCAGTTTGACAGTGACCCTTTTTTGAAAGAAGTGACTTTGTTGTTTAATACCATGTTTGTGGCTTGATCATCAATTCCTATAGCAATGCAGAGTTCTTGCTTCTCCGTGGTTGATTTTGGCAGGCGGCAACAGCATTTGTGCACTGATTATAATTTTGAGATGCATTGTCAGTAACCAGGGTGTATAATGGATCTTCATCTCTAATTACTTTTCTCTCCACAGGTGCCTGGAAAGGGTCCAGATGGGAATGCACACAACCTCCGCTTTGAAGGGATGGAGAGGCAGTACGCATCCTTACCCAGGTAGATCACGGAGGGGTCTCCCATCTCCAGCTCACCTACAAATGAAGTCTTTAGAGAAGTCTACATGAAAGAGAAATCTGGCTTTGAAATAGGGAATATGTTATAATTTTGCCTTGCTGCCGTCTGCTGCAGCCCTAGTTCCATCTTCACAAATGTGCTAATAATTGAAACACTTGTGGGTTATTTTTAAGGGGAGAAAATAGTATATCATTGCAACTGAACATGTCAGCAAGAATATTGGATACTAAATGGAAATCCTAAGCCATTGCTATAAAAATGGTATCGAGCATCCTGCACCAAGCTTAGAGACAATCAAATAGTAAATCCTCTGTCCTAGGAGTTACCCACGAGGAATGGTGGACCAGTCTTAACCTTGAAGTTTCATGTGGGTGTTAAGAAGCAGGAGAGAAATGTGAACTTGGGAAGGTGTTCTTTGCCTGATTTAGAATCTGACCTTGTTCTCAAGGCAGTAAGCAAATATTGCTGAGAGGCACAGACCCAGTGGGGGAAAGAAACAACTGCGTGGGGAAAGTTTGCTGGACCACCCTGGCCTGACATGAGCCACTCATACTATAACTAGACACCCTTGAAAATGAGATACGGTTCTCGAAAGCTTGTGCTGTTATTGGTGAGATGAAGAGGAATTTTAGTTTGCTATCAGTAGCACATGACAAAGAAACAGCTTTTCCAAGAGTGCATGCAGTCCAGCTACAATGGGAGTTAGGTGAGGAGAGTGTGAGAATTAATGCATCCAAAAGAGAAACAAAGAAAGGTTAATGCCAGGCTGAAAGTTGCAATGTTTTCAAATATTGCCTTTTAAAGGGGTGGGGGAAAGACCCCAAGTAGAGCTGCTTTTCCATCAAAGCTGAGCTATTAAAGTGCCAACCAGAGATAGAGTGACTGTTTGACATTGTATGTTGACTGTACCTCTGTGTGTGACCTTACAAAACGAACACCCTGAACATTACAATGGGCAAAGCCAAAGTGACCATCTGCTCTTATAAATAGTACGTTATTTTCAAAAGTAATGAAATCTCAAATCTAGAAGAGAAGCAATTTTGTCCTGATTAGGCAGGACACCCAAAAGACAATATTTTTAAAGCTTTTATAAAGTTATATTTTATTTATCTTCCTGTTTTTTCTTTAAGAGATGTTGTCTAATAAGTTTTTCTCATTTGTAATTAACTTCCTGTTTCTATTTTCCTTGGCTTAGTACAATTGGCCTTCAGTATCTATGGGTTTCACATCCATGGATTCAATCAACCTCAGATCGAAAATATCCAAGAAAAAAAGACAGTCACAACGGTACTGATCATGTACAAACTTTTTTCCCATGTCATTATTCCCTAAACCGTACAGTATAACAACTATTTGCATAGCCTTTACATTGCACACAGTATTATAAGTAATCTAGAGATGATATAACGTTTATGGAAAGATGTGCATAGGTTATATAGTAATACGATTCCATTTTATTTCAAGGACTTGAGCATCTGTGGATTCTGGTATCTGAGGTCGGGGGTTGGGGTGGGGGAGGTGCAGTCCTAGAACCATTTCCCCAAGGAATGGGGAATCATTCCCGAGGGACGGTTACATTTTCTTTCATTTTAAAATGGAAGCGGTTTCCAAAATTTGTTTTACATATAAGATTTCCGGCTTTCACTGCTGAAGTATATGGAAATTGTGGTTAAGGCAGATGGAAAATAGAATGTTCTTATGAGAGAGAATAAAAAAAGGAAAACTGGAAACAGTTTAAAATCTTTCTGACCAATCTGCACTCAGAGTGCAGAAACGGAGTTTTGGGTACAATTCAAAGGCACAGAAATAGCATTTAAAATTCTATAAATGTCACTCATTCATTCATTCACCGTGTATCTGGTGATCACCTAGTATGTGCCAGGCCCTGAGAATATGGAAACTGGAGGCACAGTCCCAGTCCATCCTCAGGACTCTACTGTTAGAGTAAAGGAGTCAAGCAAATTAGCCTTTTACGGTAGTGCAACCAATGCTTCTGTGTGTAATTGTTAACGTAAAGTCTTCTGAATTTCCAAGTCTTGTTTATTTTCACTAATCCCTGAAATGCTCACTCATGACTGACTCTACACAAGTATATTTTAGGATTAAACACTGTGTGGGGGTTTTCTGAGAAAGGTAATACATTTATGCTGTTTATGGCTCTTTATGAATGTATGAATTGACAAAATCCCGCCAGCCCCAGAATAAAACTGTAGCTGAAAGGAAAGCATCTCAAACTGGAAATAATTTTAGCAAAAAGTTCACTCACCCACATACACAATGGTGAGAACAATTAATTGCACGTGCAAAAAAACCTTTACAGCTACCTGACAACCAGAGGCAGCCATGGTGGAGAATAAATAAGGCTCAGCTAAATGCAAGGGGGACCCCTAGCAGTGGCTTTTAAATGGGGACACTGCAACACAACATCTGAAGAGGAGATGCAAAGCTCCCTCCCAGGCATTGCGCCCTGGTGCATGGGTGGGGGCTCCAAATTCAACTAATGAGATGCAGAAAGCAGAGGCCAGAGACGCACTGCTGACTTCTGAAAAGATATGCAGATGCTGCTCTGAGTGCCAGTGACATTTACCCTGGTTTTCTTGTCTTTCCCCCTGGAGATTTTACTGTCCACTTAATTGAATCACACCAGCTCCACTGCTGTCTCCTTCTGCCAGGAGAGTGAGGCGAGCACATCTCGGTAGGCACCGGATCCCTCTTCATCACAGAGGCAGGGAGCTTTGAAATATTTATAGAGTTAAATTTTTAATTAAAAATAGAAATAAATCCATCTATAGGAAGTCGGTGGCCAACCTTATAGGGAACTTAATATGCTACTGACTGATTGGGTTCCTATGTTGTTTGTGCAATGCCTCACAGTAGTTTTTAGAAACAATTCAATAACATTGATTTCTCTGCCAAATTTGGAGTCATCGACACAGAGAGAAAATGCCCCACAGCGCATGGAGTAGGTGAGCAGCTCTGGTCAAGGGACACCCTCAAGTGCTTTCATGGAACTCTTGTCATCTTTAAAGCGGGCCCATGCAACCCGCTGCCAGGCTAAATGACATTTCACAAAATAAAGCCAGAACGCTGGCCAGCACAGGAAAAAGACAATTCCCAGCACTTGGTAGTTACGAGGTTGCCTAAGGCTAAGGGCTAAGCGATGTTAAGTGTTATTGTTAAGCAATGTTAAATCTTCTGCCTCCTAAGAAAAATGACTTTACTTCTCTTCTCCTGAGGGTGCTGTTTTGGAAAGTGGAGTGTGGTTGTAATACAACCTCGTTCGTAAACACCAGACCTGTACAGGGGCCAATGTTTTACCAGCCTGAACAGCCCCCAGTTTTCTTGATAGTAAACAGAATGAAATCAGCATTCCTTTATTCTTGCCTGACACAAATTATTACTCACCCTAGGTGAGCAGGGAAATGGCTGTTTCCTAGGCTGCTATGATGTGTGAACATCGAAGTATGGGTTTTTGCAAATGGCTCCTTTTTCACTCCAGCCTGCCAGCCACTCACAATTCTCCCAGGTCCCATTCTGATTTCGCAGGCCTCCTTGCAGTCAGTCCCTTCAGCAGTGAACTCTCCACGCTTCCCATCTCAAGCCTCCATCATTCCCACCTGGCCCATCCCTGGCCCCGTGGGATCCCATTATCCCCCCTCTCTGCAGATGGCTCCGTGCATCAGCACATGATGTTGCTCTTCCGGACTTAGAGTCGAGTGTGGAGTCCTAGGGAGTGAGCAAAAGGCACTGCAGCTCTTCTGTGGTTCTGTGTGCGTGGGCGGCGAAAGGTTGCTGGAGAGACTTGTAAAAGTGCATTCATGGGTTCCACTACAAAATTCACATTATGCAGCGCAGCTGGGTCCCTGCTGGTGTCCAGCATTTTTTGTAGTCATGTTGTCAACTCCCCTGACTATCCCACAGTGGCCATTCCAACCCTTTCTACTCCCGTTAAGTTCTACGAAGATGACTAAACTCCCCAAGCCCAGTCTCTGGAGGTGACCTCACTTCCTTTCCTTTACAACCTTGAGGCATTCAACATTAGCCCCTCAACTTCTGCTCCCGCAGCTCAGACTCCTACTTCTTCGCTCACACACACTTCCCAAGGGGACGCACTGAGGGCCTGAGCTGGGAGTCAGGCCATGATTATAGCCCCACCTTCATCACTTACCACCTGTGTGGCCTTGGGCAGTGATGGAATTGCTCCAGACTCTGTTTTCTAATCTGCAAATTGGGGATGATATTAGAGCCTCCGTATAGTGCTGGTATAAGTATTAAATACAATAATACAAGCAAAACCCTCAGCGAAGACCCTGTGTAGTGCATTGAAGGATTTTTTATTGTTAGCTCTTTTTTATTTCTGGGGACAAAGTGTGCCTTCCTGTAATGAGGCACACCCACACACCAGAGCTCATTCTCCCTGGCTTCTTGAGGACCTTGAGCCACCAACTACCCTCTCTTGGTAGCATCTTTAATCCTCTTGGCAGTTGCTTTCCTTCCCCTGCCTACATTGGAGATGCACAACCTCAGCAGCACAGTTTGCCAGGAGTCCCCACTGTGTGAAGAGGAAGGAGCACCTGCATGGGGATATGCTAGGGGAACTCACTGAAGCTGAAGGATTCACTGACTCAGGAAAGACCAGTGGTCTGGATGGTCAAGTGCAAGAGAACATAGCAATCTACTGTGATCTGAGCGATAAGCTGAGCTAATGGACATGATAGTAGACAGCAGTGCTATGGAAGGGAGATTATAACGGATACAGGATGCTGACTCGGCTCTAGGCAAGAGGCCAGGGCTCCCGTCCAGCAAGACTTGAGTGCAGGAGTAGGCATTGCTCCAGTAGTGGAGGCCATACCCAGGGCGAGTTAACTAGGAAGGTGGAGCGTGATGCTCTGGCTCCCAGAGCAGACATGGCATGACAGCAGCACCCTATTCGCTGGTGGGAGAGATCCAGAGATACTACTAAGATAATCCTATTATCTCAGGTCTGGGCAGTGCTGAACATGCAACTACCAGGACTTATACCTCAGCAGGACTCAGGTGGCAGAACTACCCCAATAAATTGACTCTTGTATGTCAGAGAAAAACAAAGACCCTTGGTCAACCTTCCTTTTCCCACATTTCCTAAGAAAAAGTGGCCTATACCTGTTGGTTCTATTTCCACTCAACCCACTCACACTATAGCCTCTTGCCCCAGGCTTCTGACCACACCACTGATACTTCCACCAGATTCTGCTTCCCGCGTTTTGCTCCATGTGGATTCTCTCTGTGCTGTCTCCTCCATTCCTGCCAATTCAAGGCCCATCTCTATGATGATGATTCCAAAAGTGCCTGACATTCATATCCCACTCTTGTGACTCCAGTTAGAGCCACCTGTTTGATATACCCCTCCTTCTGCCTCTAAGATGCCTCCGAGTCCCCCTGCCAAAACCCATGCCATCTTCCTTGGCTCTTCTTCCTTTAAACTTCCATAACATTTGGTTAGCACCTTCCCAGTGCCCTAAAAATACCCTGAATTAGGTTATTATTCTCCACTGCCCCTTTCCACCCCATTGAACTATAAATTCCTTGAAATAAGAGATTTTGTTTTATACCCATCACTTGTTACACCCAGAACCTAACATAAGGCCATGTATACAGTAGAGTCTTAATACATTGCTATGCAGATGAGAATAGTTTTTTTGGTTTTTGTTTTTTTCCTCTACCCAGGTGGAGGCCTAAGTATGGGCCCCATCACTGGAGCAATACCTACTCCTGTACCCAATTCTTGCTGGACGCTCTGATCTCATCTGTTGCCCATGCTGGAGTACAGTGGTACAATCTCGGCTCACCGCAACGTCCGCCTCCCAGGCTCAAGCATTTTCCAACCTCGGCCTCCAGAGTAGCTGGGACTACAGGCACATACCACCACACCAAGCTAAATTTTGCATTTTTTTGTAAAGGCAAGGTTTTGCCAAGTTGCCCAGGCTGGTCTCAAACTCCTGAGCTTAAACAATCAGCTTGCGTCAGCCTCCCAAAGTCCTGGGATTATAGGCATGAGCCACTACACCTAGCCAAGAATAGATATTCTTTATATACAAGGAAGTTATGAGAAAGAAATTCGCCAAAGCTTTTTTGACAGTTTGTTTTAGAGTGCTGTTCTCCAATGCAAGTAATGATTTTTCATGAGAATATATCTTTTCTCTGAAATCAACAGAAGTCCATACTTCTTTGTTTTTTTTGAGATGGAGTCTCACTCTGTCGCCCAGCCTGGAGTGCAGTGGTGCGATCTCGGCTCACTGCAACCTCCACCTCCTGGGTTCAAGCGATTCTTCTGCCTCAGCCTCCCAAGTAGCTAGGATTACAGGTGTGCACCACCACACCCAGCTAATTTTTGTAATTTTAGTAGAGACAGGATTTCACCATGTTGGCCAGGCTGGTCTTGAACTTCTGACCTCAAGTGATTCACCTGCCTTGGCCTCCCAAAGTGCTGGGCTTACAGGAGGGAGCCACCACACCCAGCCCAGACTTCTAAATAGGTCATCCCTAGTGAGCACTTACTATGTACAAGGCACAGTTCTAAATGCTTTGCATCTTCTGACTGACAATGCTCACAGCAACCCTGTGACTTAGCAGCACCCTGATAATTATCCCCATTTCATAGGGAAGGTCACAGGCAGAGAGAGGTTAGATAAACTTGCCCAAGTTCAACAGCTAAAATGTGGCAGAGTTGGGATTTGAACCCAAACAGTCTGGCTGCGAGTGTATTCATTGTAACCATTTTGGCTAAGGTTATGAAGTTCAGAGTTTAATCCATACTCTGCACCTATCATATTCCCTTACGTTATTTGCTCACCTGTTTGTATTTCTTACTAAAATGTAAGTGCCTTTGAGGACAGGGACTGTGACTTCTTCATCTTTGTATATGACACAGAACATTCCTAATATACAGGTTAAGTAATGCCTTTCAACCATCTCTGTAATGCTGTCATAAAAATCAATTCTTTTTTCAGTTCCCTTGGGCCCTTTGTTTGAAATATGAACAGTTTAATGTGTAATTGCTAGATGAACATTAAGCAATATACTTTGCCTACCAAAAAGAGAATCCTGTTTTGTTAGAACACTCCTGAGAGATGAAAAAACATTGTCTGCAAATTGGTACTTTTGTTCTTTAAGATTAGAAATATCTCCCCAGAAGAAAAAAGATGACAATAAATTTCCTAGTGAGTGCTGCATGAGCAGTCCTGTGGAGAGAAAGACTCCCTTTCCTGAGGCTGACGAGGGACAAAGGCCTGCTCGGGCCACGTTCGCCTCCAGTCCTCGATATTTCTATAACCCGTATTACATAAGTTACTTGGGAGAAAAAAAGGTCTCTCTGAACATCTCAAGCAGCTTTCAACTTGGCTGTGCAATGGGAAGCAATATACTAGAGCAGAGTTTGAATAGAAAGAGCAACTTTAGAAGTAGCAAGCAGCTAATGCTTGCTTCCTAGGAACCCATAATGAATTTGCTAAGTACCTTCCCGGTGTTTTCGCATTGGGTACGATTGTATTCATTTCAGAAGAAATACGCCATAAGAGCATGCTTCTACTTTAATGTTTCAGTTGGTTCATTTTATTGGTCTCAGTCTTCTTGTCTACGTAAGCCCATCAGGAAGACTCCAATCACAAGTGCACGGGTAACTTTGAAACTTGCAACAAGCATGCTGTCTACTATCTTTGGTTATCCCAAAAGCATTTTGGCTGGATGTCCTCAACATCCTTTTCTGTCATTTACCTCACTCCTTAAAGATGGTTTCCCTCTCAGATTTCTCTTGTTCTCTTCTCCAGTGAACTTCTGCTTCACTCACTGTTACTGAATCTTCCTTTGCCAGTGTTGCACTATTTTATCGAGCTTGCTAAATCACTGGTGGTGGCATTCAAGTTCTGCAGATTTCCAGCAATGCCACAGTACTGGGCTTTGACTGAAGCTAATCTAGATAGTACTCCAAAGAGTTCAATGAAAATTGAGCAATCTGAACATTAGGTCAATAGGTGTGTAAGTGCTTGTCTGGGTGTGGGTAGAGGTTTGACTGTCTGGGTGTGTAAAAGTTGACGAAGTCTCCATGCTGCCCAACTTCTCTGTATGACAAGTACGTCTCTGTGTGACAAGGCCAGCTTGTCAAATAAGATGCTTCATGAGCATCTATGTACTGCTCCCTGCAGTCATGCCAGTGGTTGGAATGTTCTACCAGAGTTTGAGGCCGTCACACTTCATTTATTAATAGACACTGTGAATCATGGCCAGTGATTTTGACACTTCCCTGGTGGTGCAACCCTACCTGAAGAGCCTTCCTCACTGTGAAAAGCTACCTTGCAGTGTTTGTCCCTAAGATTGCTGCTCTGACTTTGCAGGAATACTAAGATGAGCTGAAGAACTTATCTAGATCATATCTTCCACATCTGCATGTGACGGGGTTTACTGCCTTTTGAAAATCAGTGAAGCTCTTTTACACCACCAAATTAAGCTTTTTCATCCTTTCTCTTAAGATTCCCTATGCTGAAAATCTAGTCTCTACTTCCCCTCCTTCCCAGTAGAATCAGCTGCCTGTTTGAATGGCCCCATGATACCACCTCAGTCTTAATGCCAAGGACAAAATGATGAATTAGCAGTGATTTAATTCTTTGTGAGATTAAGATGTCTCCATTGTCAACTCAAACTTCCTGAAAATGTAGAAAGCCCCAGCATGTAATATCACTTTAAGATGCCAAACAGCTGAGATCAGGGGGTTAATGCTACTGCCACCTCATTTTTATGTCACTTAGTTCCTCAGATAAAAGTCCATTTTAATCAAACTTTTCATCATTTCCTCGTAGCCAATATATCCTTGATGCCAGTTAGAATATTTGATATTAATTATTCAGTCGAAGGCCTCCATTATGAGTTTAGATAGAATATTAGTGATTTAAAACATGTTAAGACCCATTACAGTAGTGATGTCCCCAAAGTAGTTTTAACTGAATCTTGAACCACATACATTAAATTATATAGATTTTTACTTTTTCTCTCATTTTCCATAGAAAATTCCAAACTGCTACACATTTGTTAGCTAAGTACTCTTTCAAGAGGAAGAGTATGTGCCTGCTCTTTCAAGAGTGCCAAATCTGACATTACCTTGGACATGAAATCTATTAAGCTTGGTAAGCTGACTTGCATGTTTTCCCTCCTGCACATATTAAAGGGAGTTTTAGCATTTATTTCCTACTTCTCCAGCCAAAAGAAAAGAAGGTTGTTTTGTGCCTAGGCATCTGCTTAGAGTATTGCTCTATATCTCATTTCTCATAATCTTTGGTAGTTCTTGATGTTTTCCTATCTTATTGCCATTCCACCATCTGCCTCCAAATGCTCATTGCCCTGGAATTATGGTGGTGATTTTCTTGACAGTGCTGTACCGTTTTGCACGATGCATACTGTCATTCTGCACCTACCTCCTCCTGTCTTCTCTGACTCCAGCCATTTGCACTGTCCCTTGATTCAAGTTCCTGGGTTTGCTGTATATAGGTGTCCTAGTATCAACCTACTATAGACAGAGACACTATGAATAAACGAAGTATATTAATTTATGACAACATCTGATTTGTATGTTTGTGAGGCCTGTGCTTTATGACTATTTAAAATGACATTATATCACTGAAATACATAAGCATCTTGGATAAAACGTTAGTGCCTCACCAAATGCATGAATACATGATATTATTCAACAGGAATAATTAACAGTAAAATCACTAGGTTTATTTTCCATTTTTATATACCAAGATCTGCATGCAAATTGTTTCAAAGATGTCATGTTTATTCCTAAACTAGTTGATTGTATTTAAAAAGAAAATAAAACTAAGAATAATCAAGGCAAGGCAGAGGCTGTAAAACATATTGCGTGCCTGCTATGTCTGTGCATTTTACATGCCTTGTCTCATTTATCCTCACTGTCCAGCTGGGTAGGAGTCACATGATGCTTCTTTAATAAAAGAAAAAAATGTATCCTTAAAGTCACAGAATCAGAATCAGAATTCAAACCCAGGACTCTCTGGTTTCCAAGGCCTTTTTAATTTCACTCGACCCCACATGACTAACATTGGCAATTTAAGGAGAGGTTGAAATGCTTACACCATCTGTTTTTATAAGTCATGTGAGTTCCTGAGATGGGAGATATCTTAGACCATATGAAGAATAGCCCATGTTCATTGTGAACATTTGCCTTGTTCACACTGTTTTAAATTATTATTATACTTTAAGTTCTAGGGTACATGTGCACAACGTGCAGGTTTGTTATATATGTTTACATGTGCCATGTTGCTGTGCTGCACCCATTAATTCGTCATTTTCATTAGGTATATTTCCTAATGCTATCCCTCCCCCCGACCCCACACCCCACAACAGGCCCCAGTGTGTGATGTTCCCCTTCCTGTGTCCAAGTGTTCTCATTGTTCAATTCCCACCTATAAGTGAGAACATAAACCATCATTCTCAGAAAACTATCGCAAGGACAAAAAACCATTGTGAACATCTTCTAAGATTCCAGAGAAAATGGAAAATGTCAAAACCTACAGGTTATAAAAAAAAAAAAAGTAATAAAATACAGGAAAATAGTAGGGAATTTATGAGAAATAGAGAAAAAAACACTTTGAATCACGCAGTTTTTATTTTTGTATCACTATGCTGTTTTCCCAAAGTAGAAACAAGATAGCTGCCTTTTCATTACAATTATTCTGTCCCTGTTGGGAACATAAATAGAGATGTGAGTGGTGCCCCCTAGGGCTGCACAGACCATGTGCATGGACTAGGTCCCCAGCCCTTAGATTGCACTCTGCACCACTCCTCCACAGAACACTCAGAACAGGGCAAGGGGAAGGAGTTAACATTTGTTGAGCCCGTGGTTATGCTCCAAGAACTCTGGCAAGTACTTTAAATATGTCACCTCATTTATTTCCTGTAACAATCCTGATATAAATATTATCATCCCTATTTTATGGATGAAGAAACCAAGGCTGGGAGATGCAAATTGGTGTGTCTAAGATTGCACACAGAACTAGTGACAGGTTTTGGAGTCAGTTCAGTACTTTCTACCTCTGAAATCTCTGGGCTTTCTGCTGCATCAAGGTGTCTGGGTACTAGGCTGGTTGTAAACAGGTAGGAGACACACATTACATGACCATCCTTTCCTGAGGCAGCCCTCACTGCTCTGATCCCACCCTAAATGACTGCAGTGTATATTACAATGAGCATTTCAATGAATAAACCCCCTAATAGGCATTCAGAATGACTAAGAACAGCAACCACTGAATCACAGAACTCCCCTTAGCAAATTCAAACATCTACTTCCTTCTAGCCGAAATCTTTTAAATGGTGCTTTTTTGCTTAAAGACTGCCTCTGTGTTATGCTAGTGAGTTAAATATATATACATATAAACCAGTTGGTTCCACTTCAGCAGTTTTTGCAGCCAGGAAACTATTGTTGGTTCTTTCGCAGTGTAGTTCTGGCACATCCTTAAGGGACATGGCTGAGATGCAAATGCCAGACAACTGCGGAAGCATGGCTTCTACTCACTCTGCTGCCGCAAGTCCAGAGAAGAGAGCTTTGGCAGTCAATTACCATGGTGGTGCCACCCGAGCCCATCTGTGCCCTGGATCTCATGTGACACAGGTCCCACGACCTCAGTCATTCTGCCAGGAAACACCTTGGTCCAGCTCCATTATTTCCAGCAAAGGCAAACATTTGTGATACAAATGTGAGAGGGGTTGGTACAAAAACAGCAGCCTCCAGAACGTGTTCCTGCTTCTATTCCAAGTCTCTAATTAAGCCTAGACAGAAGTAGCCAGGGCTTGTCTCAACAGAGGGTTGCCCCACTCTGCAATCAGAACTGACCCTTATGGCCGAACATGGAATGACATGTTAACTAGGTAGGAACCTGGCAATTCTCACTGGCCATTCTCCACCAACAGTACACTCTGGGGCATCATTAGTACCCTTTCAACTTGGTCATTGCTTGAAAGTGAAGACAGGGTGGTGACTGCTCAGATAAGACTTCTGCCCACTAACTGCTTACATGTGGCTGAGGCAAACACAGACCTTTTTCCAGAAATGATAGTGTCTGACAGCCTGGGTTTTACAAGGCACTGGAAAGAGCTATAATTGTTACAGCAGAGGTTTAAGATGGAAAATAAGCATGTTGAGTTATTTTGAGAAGGAATTTGCCACAGTGAAGTTTTTTTCCTGGAAACAGTCATATAAAATCAGGACGGAGTTGGTATCAGGCTTCTTGGTCACTTTCCATTGATATGTTGGTGCCTTTGACAATTTATGTTAAATGTGCAACAAACACCCTTTTACAGCTTTGTCCATATATAAGGTCCAAAATCAGGTCCATATATAAGACAGAATTTCTAGCCAGTGTTTTATAGGAGTGATTTCCGGATGTGGTATCTGTAATATGGCCAAGATAATATGATGACTGTGCCTTCTGTGGGTCGGTTATAGACAAGTCACTTATATTACCATCTTGTCAACTACTTGAATTCCTCAGTTTGTCCTTTTTCTGGTTACTTCTTATCCAATTAAAAAAAGTGAAACAGTTTAGTCAGAGCAATGTGCACAACTTATTAGCCCGAACAGATGGGCTAGGAAAGTCATCTACTCTCCTTATTCCTGCATTTAACAACTATTTATTCATGACCTACTAAGTTCAATACACTCTGTAGGCCCTGAGGATACCATGGTAAGCCCCGCAGACACAGTTTCTGTCCTGTGAAGTTCATACTGTAGTGGAAAAGATAGTAATTCAGCAGTCACAAGCAAAACATAAAATTGTAACTCTGCCCATTACAAAAAAAAGAGAGATATGTGATTCAAGAAAATAGAATGTGAAATTGCACCAAATCAAGAAGGGAGGGAGACATCAGTTATGATCTGACAGAGATTTGAGACAATAAATAAGGAATATTCCAGAAAGAGAAGAGCATGTGCAGAGGCCTTGTGTAGGAGAACACGTAATGAACAGACTGATAGAAAGCTGTGTGACTGGCACAAAGACTGTGGGAGTTGAGCAGGAAAGGGAGATAGCAGTCAGACCATGAGTGGTCAAGTGAAGGACATCTGAACTTATTCAAAGACTAGAAACCTTTGCGGGGTTTTAAGCAGAAAGATGATATGGTCGGATTTGTGATCCAGAATGTTTGTCTAGCTGCAAGGTAGAAAATCATTTGGAGAGATGCTGGAGTGAAGCAGACCAGCCAGAGGATTTTGCTGTCATTCCAGGGACAGATGTTGATAGTGTGTACAAGGGTGATGGTGATGAAAGCAGAATTGGAGAAAAGTGGGAGGAGCTGATGAACCTCGATGATGGATTGCATGTGGGGGTTTGAAGGGTAAGTGAAGCCAGGTGTTAAAAATGGATCCACACACAGCAGCATGGGTGCTGGTCCCACTTCCCAGGAGACAAGGCAAAGAGAGGACTAGGTTTGGCGGGGAGAGATCATGATTAAGCTTTGGGACATGTTAGATTTGAGGTACCTTTCAGACTTCCTGGAGACCACTGAAATGTGTAGAGATGTCTCAACATGGATGGGAATTGCAGTGGCTGATCCAGGATATTAGACAAATATGTATTCATGAAAACTGAGCGAAAGACCCCAGGGCATATCGGGGTGATGATGTCATAAGCCACAGAGTCTCATACTCAGAAAGCACAAATAAAGGCAGGTCGACAGTGCAGACTGCAAAAACCTGGACATCCTTCTGTGGCTCTGACATGTCTTCACTGCTTCTATTGACAGTAAAGGCTTATCTATCACTGTCTTTGTAATTTCATTCTGGAAATGATATTTTTCTCAAGTAGGAAGAATTGGTGACTTAATGTCATCTGGCACTCTGTGACTAAGCATAGCTCTGACTCCATGAAGCATAAGGATGAGGGTAAGAAGAAACAGTGGAAACCGTTTTGATATCTGTACTGAGCTTATAAAACAGAGTATCTTTGTTCAGAAATATGCACTAAAATATTAAAGGGTAAAGAGGAACAAGTATCCAATTTACTCTCAAATGGCTCAGGAAGTATCAGTATGTATATTTAATAATATGTGTGTGTGTGTGTGTGTGTGTATATATATATATATATATATATAGAGAGAGAGAGAGAGAGAGAGAGAGAGAGAGAGAGAGAGAGAGA
>NW_016811454.1:1944370-1982734 GCF_001698545.2 Rhinopithecus bieti | reverse complement strand
ATTTTTTGTATTTTTGGTAGAGACAGGTTTTCACCATGTTAGCCAGGATGGTCTCAATCTCCTGACCTCATGATCCGCTAGCCTCAGCCTCCCAAAGTGCTGGGATTACAGGCATGAGCCACCGCACCCAGCCTGTACTACTGTTGTACTAGCAATAACAGTAACAAAGAGTAGTGGATATTCTCATAATTTTAAAGTATCAATTCAAAAGTTAAAAAGTCCTCATTTTGGTGTCCTAGGCAGGTCTTCTCCCCACCCCTGAGAAGCAGACTCTGAGATAGGGATTTGAGTGCAAGTGATTTTATTTGGGAAGTGATCCCAGGAAGCATTGGAAGCAGAGTGAGGAAGGGGAGGGAAGAAAGCCAGTACACAGGACATTAATGAGCAGATTACCTCTGCAGACAAGAGGGAAGGAGGGCTGTCAATTCTGCTGGGTACTTCTGTAGATGGTAGGGAAGACACCCACACCGGGGCAAGAATGTTGAGGTACTTAACTTTTGGTCCCATTTGTCATTGGTTAAGGGTGGCTCCTAAGATATCAACTCCCCAGCACTTCTTCCTATTCAGTGTACTGGTAACAGAAGCCTCAAGCCAGGAAGCACAGATACTTGGATAAGGACCGTAGTGGACAGAAGTGCTGCAGTGATGGGGGTGTGGGGACAGTCTGCTGCCACAACTGAGGAAGTGTGAAGGCCCAGGGTCAAAGCAGATCAGTCTTGGTTGCCTCTTATGACAGAAAATATGTGAGATTAGTAAGCTGCTCCAGACAATCCTGATGCCTTCACTTTATTATTGGAGTAGGTGCTCTGTGAATTGGTCCTGTCTTGTATGGAACAACACAATGAATACCAATAGCACCAACAGAGCAACCCAAGAGAGTAACTCTAGAAGAATGTATTTCTGGTTTCTCTTTGTTTCACTCAAATATGCAATGTATCAAAATGATGTAACGTCTTTGACAAGTTCATTTTTTCTGTCAAGCCCATGCTCAGAACATCACTGAAATACAGCAGCACCTCTGGGACACTCCTGGGATTAGGAAAGCCTCTGGAAAATTAAACTTGGTACTGAGGTGCCTGACTCAAAAATGCCCATTAATGAACAATAATGGTTTGAGTGTGTGCTGTGACTTTACCTAGGATCATGGCTATAGACACAGGCAAGGTAAAGTTCTACGTGGATTTCAACATGCCATCTTTGCTTCAATTATGAACAGTAAAAATTTGGTCAGACTCAGGGATTTGTCTAATGGCCCTGGTCATGTGTCTTCACAGTCTCACCTTAGCATCAGGTCTTTATGCTAAGACACTAGCCTTGTATCTATGAAGCCTGTAAAACTGGATCAATCACATCCAGTTCAATTAAGATGCTTAGGCTCATCTTCTTAGAACAAAAAGTATGTGTCATAAGTCAAACAAGCTACAGGATAAATTCCTAGCAGGTAATTACCAGGTCAAAGAATGTGAATATTTTTAAAGTTTCTGATGTATATTGCCAGATCGACCTCCAAAAGGTTGTACCAATTTACACCCCTACTAGCACTGACTATAAATCATTTTGAAAACCTATGTCAATTTAGTAGGTTAAAAGTAACAATTATGATCACAAACTATTTTAATTTGTAATTCCTTTACTCTTAGCGAGGTTTAATTTTTCTCATATGATTATTAGAATCCTTTTTTTTGGTTTGTTGTAGCCTATCTATTTGCGTGTCATTTCTGTTTAGGTGTTTATCTTTGTTTTCTTGATTTCCTAGAGCCTTTCATATATTACGGGCATTAACACTTTGACATATTTAAAATTATTCAAGTTTAACTTAAGCTATCTTTATGGTAATATAAATTTGTAATTTTATATGCTAAATCTTTCATTTTGCCTTATAATTTTTTGCTTTTATATGCAAAACATTATTTCTCATTATGAAATATCCATACTTTCTTCTAATCATTTTATTAGTTCATTTATTTTGGCACTTCTACAGCAGGAATGCTTTGAACATACATATCATTTTAAGTAGTAATGTGATTTTGTAATCTAGTTTCAAGCAATATCAACTGACTGTGATATTGTTATAACTAAAAAATACATGGTGGTGTGGACACCCGTGCTGAATGGCTTCAGACAAACATTGTGGAAGATGTCTGTGTAGTTCATTGGCACACGCCAACCAGAATCAATCTGCATCTTGCTCTCACTGGTATTATGCCCTATGTCAGGATACTAAGTGTCCTGAAGCTTTCTGACCTGGGTTCTTGGAATGTGATACTGCACCAGGTATTCAGTGTCCTGGGAATAGTCAAGATCATCCAAATGGACTTTTTTCTCAAAATGGTACTTCCTCTTGCAAAATATATGCTCTTCTCCTTGATGCTCTGCCAGCTGCTGGAAGCCTCTGCCATGTGAGCAAGGCATGCCTGTTGAACTGACACACACACCCTCCATCTCCTGGAGCATGCCTTCCTGTGTTCCTCAGATCTAGGTGATCAGAACTCTAAGTGGGCTCCTCAGAAACACCATTTATAACATTGGGAGTTGCCGTTCAATTTCTGTGATCAAGAGATTCAGTTTTGCTGGAAGGAGACTTGTCTTGAGATTGTGTGTCAATTTAGCTAAGCCGAAAGGAACTATGAGAGGAGTGGTTCTTAATCTGGGGTCTGTGCATATCTAAATTGAAAGTGATTAGTTTCAAGGGACCCTCAAATTATCTGAAATTACATGCCAAATGTTTATGAATAATATTTTGTACTTATTCCTGGGGGAAAGGGTGAGTGAGAATTTTGTAACCCAATAAAATGAAAACTGACTGAATTAAGGGATTTACTGTAAACCCATCTTAAAGGGGTCATTTTTTAAATCCTCATATTATAGTTCCTATGTGACTGGTATTTTCTTCACAGGATAGCAATGCCCTCACAGAGATTATTTCATTTGTAAAAATTTATGAGAAGAAAATACCTACACAGTAGTTTATTGTGTGAAGGGTGTCCTCAATATCAGAGTGAATTTAATAGTTTTAGCAAGAAACCTTATTATGGTCTAACTTTCAGCTCCCCACACCACAGTATGTATAGATATTTCTATTCTGGATGCTGCCTTTTGGTCTGCTTTTAAAGAGAACAAAACCTTCCCAGCATAGAAATCCCAGAAAGCAGGTTGAATGGCATCAAACTCATCCTCCTCGCCCCCACCCATTGCACCAGCAGTGTGAAATACAGAACCTGCTTAAGTTTTAGAGACCAGATGTGTGTGTTCACCAGTGGTACCTAAAGAAGGATTTCCACATTCTGCTATCTTCCCAACTTTGGAAAAATAACATCCTGTTCTCGTCCGCAGAAAATAGAGAGGGAGAGGAGGCACTCGTGAGAATAAACTGACAACAACCTTCATCACAGCCAAAAGTACTGTGCTGATCCCACCATAAATTATAACAGCATAAAACCACAGGAAATCCGAAGAAAGTAAAATATTAATATTAAACCATAGCCACTCCACCATATATAATTTAGATAAATAATCCATTTGCTGTATGTAGGATATTGGAATATAGCTGTTCGTATGCCACTGGCAACAGTTTATATTTGAAAAGCATAGAGACATTAGCTGCTGGTGGAGGACAAATGTGTTTTATTCATTCTTATTCTTAACAGCCAAATGTCCACAAATAAAATACTGATCAATGGCTAAAAATGTAAGGGCTGCTATATCTTTGTCTCATAATATGGATTTGTGGCCTAATCTAGCCCTTTCTTGACCTTTTTGCCTAATGGTGAGATATTAATAAATGAAAGATGGTTACATAAAACATCCTCTGAATGTGAAATTTTTTTTACATATGAGTCATTTCAGGTGGCTGAAGATGGAATGAGCTAACCTGAAAGTAACAAGCTGCTCACTGTCTTGGCCAAATTAGGCTTAATGCTGAAAGGCATTCTTACTTAAGAAGTCGAGCAGGCCAGGGGTCAAGCCATCAGGCCATGGAGTGCAGCTGTTGGACCACCTTTTGCAGTCTCCAAGGGAACAAGCAAAGAAAATCCAGCAAAGAAAATATCTCAAAGAATCAACAGGGAGAGTAAAACAAAAATAACCAGATGTCCCAGAAGACTCTGTTGGTATTATGAAGAAGGCTAGAGCAGGACTAACAGGGTTTGGCTTTTATCAACCTTACTAATAAAAGTCACTTGGCTCTCCATCGAGAAGAGCAGTTGGTACAATATGGAAAGGTTTTAAAGACCATTAATTTCTTGAAATGAAACAGCTGGCCTTATTGGCTATTAAATAATGAGCCAGATTCTCCCCAGTGCCTAAGTCACTCTCTGGTAGTAAATTAGGCATTTAGGGAGGCACATTAACTCTTTAAGAAGATTAGAGTTCGATTTAGTGCACTTTATGCATAGGAAGAAAGTTACAGGGAATCTGGCTGAAGCTGAGCAGAGAAAGGATGGAGACAAGGTAGACTCAGATGAAAGAAACTAAACACATGATTTGTGTTAACTGGGCAGCTCAGGTGAGCAAGGGAAATTGGAGAAGTTGAGCTGTTTAGTTGTTTATTGTTCTGAATTTCTATGAGCATGAAGGTAGAGAGAGTTGAGTCTTCAGTTATTGATTCATTCATTCAGTAAACTTTTGCAAAAATAACACTATATAGCCGGCACTGAGGAAGTATTCTTCCATGAAACAGTCCTTGTCTCTAGGGATTTTCAGTCTCTGGTACCTTGGGTAGGGAGTAGAAGAATGACAAATTATAGATTATTGCAATCAAGTAGAATAAGTGCTAAAATTTTATATGCATAAATGGAATTTGAAGTGAAGAAGTGGCAAGACGTGTAGCACTTTGTACAACATGCTAGGGAGTTTGACTCTACCCAGAAGGCCTCAGGCCATTGAAGGTATTTAAAGAAAGAAATGGTTTAATCAGATTTGCATTGTAGAGAAAACCCCTTGATAATTTCATGGAGAATAAATTGGAGAGATAGGCCGGGTGCGGTGGCTCACGCCTGTAATCCCAGCACTTTGGGGGGCTGAGGTGGGTGGATTACCTGAGCTTAGGAGTTTGAGACCACCCCGGGCAATATGGTGAAACCGAATCTCTACTAAAATACAAAAAATTAGCCAGGCATAGTGGTGGGCACCTGTAGTCCCAGCTACTCGGGAGGCTGAGGCAGGAGAATTGCTTGAGCCCAGAAGGCAGAGGTTGCAGTGAGCTGGGATCATGCCATTGCACTCCAGCTTGGACAACAGAGGGAGACCCCATCTCCTAAATAAATAAATTGGAGAGACAAGACTAGAATCAGGAAGGGCATTGTGAAACTATTAATGTGGTCCCTACAAAAGATGCTGAAAGCCTGAAATGAGGACATGAGTAGGTGTATTAGTTCATTTTCATGCTGCTAATAAAGTCATACACCCAAGACTGGATAATTTAGAAAGGAAAGATATTTAATTGACTCACAGTTCCGCATGGCTGGGGAGGCCTCAGGGAACTTACAGTCATGGTGGAAGGGGAAGCAAACAGATCCTTCTTCACATGGCAGCAGCAAGAAGTGAAGAGAGAAGCAGCAGGGGAAAAGCCCCTTATAAAACCTTCAGATCTCATGAGAACTCACTATCTATCACAAGAACAGCATGGAGTTAACTGCCCCCATGATTCGACTACCTCCCACCGGTTCCCTCCCACGACATGTGGGGATTATGGAAACTATGGTTCAAGATGATATTTGGTTGGGGACATACAACCAAGTCATATCAGTGGGGAAGGGCAAGAAGGGAAAAGAGGCCTGTGAAGGAGGTGAGCTGACCTGTCTGATGGCTGATTACATGTGGGCATCAAGGGAAAGACCGGTGCCAGAGATAACTCTGGAGCCAGGCTGGAACAACTGGGTAGCTGGAGGTGCCATTCTCCTCATAGATGAG
Organism: Rhinopithecus bieti; assembly: GCF_001698545.2. Classification (NCBI taxonomy): domain Eukaryota; kingdom Metazoa; phylum Chordata; class Mammalia; order Primates; family Cercopithecidae; genus Rhinopithecus; species Rhinopithecus bieti. The sequence goes on along the minus strand of NW_016811454.1, from coordinate 1,976,824 downwards.
GAAGGATGGGTGTAAGTCTGGGTAGAAAGGCAGAGTGGTAACAATTCTGGGCTCTAGAGCATGGTTCCAATGGATGGCATATAGAGAACTTGAAGTTATCCATGGCAACCACCTCATGAGATTTGAAACATATATATGAAAAGGAAACTGAGATTTATAAGACTACATAATTCCTAGAATTTAAACTGAATCCCTGGAATAGTATTTTGCTTTGTTTGGTTTTTGTGCCAATGGAAAGGATTTCAAAGATGTAGATGTCTCCAAACTGAGGTTCTATCATTGATCACCATTAGGAGTATTAAATTGATGGGAAACAAACTGGAAATAGTCATCTCTTAAAAAGCCAACTTTTTTTACAAGGAGTCTCTATAGTTAATAAAACATCGATCATTGATATGAATATCAGGAAATTTATACTCTATGTGAGAAGTAGAAAACTGCACAGGTTGCAGACTAGACAAGTTAACAGCTCTTTCTCTGTCAGCACTTAAAATCCATACCGTGACTTCTCTCTATGGTATGGGGTGAAACGTGCCAACAAATTGACTTAGATGATGTCAGTATCTGAAAATATGGAAGAAATTATATATTGGAGGAAAAAGAAGAAATTCTTATATATTAAAAGGTGTTGACAGCTTCACCACAGAATAGCAAAAATGTCCTTAAAGATAAAACACTTATTTCAAAATTTTAGAAACCACAATTACAATTTTATATACTATGTGCAGGAAAAGTCATTTTTAGAAAGAACATTGAAATCAAAGTTTACGAAACCAGTAACCTTGTGGCAACTTCCTGGTGAGAACCTCATTCTTCAGGAATGTGAAAAGCATCAAATTAAAAGGGTGGAAAGTTTGTAGATTGCCTAAACATAATTTACCACAGGCGGACAACGAACAAGACAAAACATGTCACTTAATATGGTTTGCAAGTCAAGATGTCATCCTGGTGCCAGTTGCATCATGGTTTCAGGAAGAGATTTCCAGGTAGATGGCCAAGAACTATGCCATCTATGCCACGCCATCTATGCGGCTATGCCCATGTAAGCATTGTTATCCACAGGCTGTAACTAGACATGTTTGTTAACAGGTTTCCACCATACACCATAGTGACAATGGCTCCTCTAGAATAATTCCAGAAAGATCTATGCCAACAGTGCTTGTTTGTGTCATTTCTAGCAGTAAAACCCTCATTTTCTACCATTTACAGGAATCAATAAAGACTCACTGACTTAGCACTCCAACGGGGGGGCAACTTCACATCATTTTAACATGCTGCCTGAACATTTGGCAGGAGACGAAGCCCGTCCCTTCACAGTTAAAGAGTTTAAAAATGAGAATTCCTGGGCTAAGATGCATGTGAGAATATCTTATTCTTTTCTGTGTTGATGAAGAGATGGGGCAAGAAGGTAAGGAGACATGGGAACTTACAGAAGCTGCAATGGGGAAGTCACTGAGGAGTAAAAAAAAAAAAAAAAAAAAAAAGAAGTCATACCAAAGACAGAATTTACAGACTAGAAGCCTACAAGCTGTGGCTTCATCTGTCCTCTGCAGAAAGGTTCATCGTGTCGTTTATCAAGGACCCATCTCATAAGCTCCCTTACTGGATGAAGAGAGAAAGCCATTGCTCTAGCAGAACAAGGCATGATCCACATCAAGATACATTATATATACATGTAAATATATATATATACACACACACACACACACTATATATATAAAAGATATGTTTATGTAAGGTATATGTATTATACACACACATATATATAGATACAATATATAGATACAATATACATAGATACACATACATATACACTGTTTTTAGAGCAGTTTCAGGTTCACACCAAATTTTAGAGGAAGGTGCAGAGATTTCTCATAAACCTCCCACAACACATGCATCACTTCCCTCATTACCAACATTCCCCACCACAGTGGTAGAACTGTTACATCTGATGACCCTGCATTGACACATCATAATCACCCAAAGCCCATAGTTTACAGTAGGTCTCTCTCTTGGTGGTGTTCATTCTTTGGGTTTGGACAAGTGTATGACATGTATGTATCATTATAGTATCATGCAGAGTATTTTTACTGCCCTAAAAGTCTTACGTGCTCTTCCTAGTTATACCCCACACCATACTGTTACCCCTAGCAACCATTGATCTTTTTGCTGTCTTCATAGTTCTGACTTGTAGAATGTCATGTAATTGGAATCACACAGTATGTAGCCTTTTCAGATTGGCTTCTTTCACTTTATAATACGCATTTAAGTTTCCTCCATGCTTTTTCATGGCTTGATAGCTCATTTCTTTCTAAGGCTGAATAATATTGCAGTGCTTGGTTGTAGCACAGTTGATTCATTCACCTACTAAAGGATATCTTGGTTGCCTCCAAGTTTTGACCATTATGAATAAAGATGCTGTAAACATCTATGGGCAGGTTTTTTTGTGAACATAAGTTTTCAGCTCCTTTGGGTAAATACCAAGGAACATGATTGCTGGATCAAGTGGCAAGACAATGTTTAGTTTTGCAGGAAAGCACCAAACTATCTTCCAAAGTGGCTGTACCATTTTGAATTCCCACAAGCAATGAGTGAGAGTTCCTGTTGCTCCACATCCTTGTCAGCATTTGGTGGTGTCAGTATTTCTAATTGTGGCCATCCTAATAGGTGTGTAGTAGTATTTCATTGTTGTTTTAATTTGCATTTCCTTGATGACATATGATGCAGAGTACCTTTTCATATACTTATTTGCCCATCTTCTTTGATGAGGTGTCTGTTAAGCTCTTTGGCCCATTTTGTAGTTGAGTTTGTTTTCTTACTGGTGAGTTTTCACATTCTATGTATATTTTGATAACAGGCCTTTAACAGATGTGTCTTTTGCAGATATTTTCTGCCAATTGGTGGCTTCTTTTTTCATTCTCTTTTCACTGTCTTTTGCAGAAGTTTTTAATTTTAATGAAGTTCAGCTTACTTTTTTCATGGATTGTGACTTTGATGTATCTAAAAAGTCATCACCATACCCAAGGTCATCTAGGTTTTCTCCTATTTTATCTTCTAGGAGTTTTATGGTTTCACATTTTAAATTTAGATCCGTGAGTCATTTTAATTTTTGTGAAGGGCATAAGATCTATGTCTAGATTCATTTTTTGCATGTGGATGTCCAGTTGTTCCAGCACCATTTGTTGAAAAGACGGTCTCTTCTCCATTGTATTGCCTTTGGGGCTTTGTCAAAGGTCAGTTGACTGTACTAAAATAGGTCTACTTCCGGACTTCCTATTCTGTTCCATTGATCTATTTGTCTATTCTTTCACCAATACCACAGTGTCATAATTAGTGTTGCTTTATGGTAAATCTTAAAGTTGGCTATTATCGGTTCTCTAAGTTTATTCTTCTCCTTCAATATTTGGTTTACTCTTCTTGGTCTTTTCCCTCTGCATATAAACTTTAGAATCAGTTTGTAAATATCCAAAAAAGACTTTCTCTGTTTTTGATTGGGATTGCATTGAATCTGTAGATCAAGTTTGGAAGAACTGACATCTTAAGAGTATTGAGTCTTCCATCCATAAACATGGAATGTCTCTCCATTTATTTAGGTCGTCTTTGATTTCTTTCATCAGAATGTCATAATTTTCCTTAGATGTTACAAATATTTTGTTCGCTTTATACCTAAGTATTTCATTTTTGAGGGCTGCTAGTATAAATGGTATTGTGTTTCTAATTTTAATTTCACTTGTTCATTACTGGTATATGTGAAAGTGATTGACTATTGTGTATTAATTTTGTCTTCTGGAACCTTGCTATAATTGCTTATTAGTTCCAGGAGGGTTTTGCCAGTTCTTCCAGATTTTCTACCTACAAATGCAGAGTTTCACCTGCAAATGCAGAGTTTTTTTTTTCCTTTCCTGTCTGTAAACCTTCTATTTCTTTTTCTTGTCTTAGTGCATTAACTAGGACTTGAGTACATTTTTTAGTATCCTGTTTGCTATTTCAAAAACCAACCAAATGAAAACAATGTCCATCAGGGCCAAAAGAAGCAAATTCTTGAGAAAAATTTTTTCTTCATTTTTTAACCTTAAAAATGTGGTAGGAAATGAGAAAATATTTTAAATAATTCAGATGATTTGATGCACCATGGGTGATAAGTGAATTATAAAAGAGAAAGCAAACGTACATGGATTTTATATTCAGATCCCGTATGGGCCTAACTACAGAACAAAAAATTAAAAAGCAAAGACTTTTGAAAGAGTAAATGGGTAATATGTATTTAACTATTTCTCAAGGATAGCTTAAAAATGAATTATGCTTGCAATGTTTCTTTTCCTGTGATGACAAACACAGTGGGAATATTTTTTTAAAGGGATCTTCACTTATGATAACAGTATCTCCAAGAGTGTTCAAGTCTCCCTGCTCTCGTCAGATGGTTCAATGCAGTTGGCTTTTAAAGCTACCGAAGTAACTTCCTGAGTATTTGGGCTGATTCAGGCCAAATACTGTGGATTGATTCAGAACTACCCATTGCTTTCCAAAGAAAGTTGTTTCCGTATTTTATGAACTCTTCTATAACATTTATTTCTGGAACATTGATAAGAATAATGCTGATGGAAAGCAGTTTAGGCTGCAGGTATATACCTAAGTTTTCTGCTTTGGTGGAGTAAATGTAGAGGTCACCTCACTGGATTGGCTCTGTATCAATGTGTGTCCACTCTTTAGCTACTTGTATAGCCTGTCTCTCACCAGGGATATTCACAAGGGCCCTGTTCATTGGCCCCTGAGCAACCACTCTTCCACTGATAAGCTGCAACATCTGCCCCAAGAATTGATTTCCCCACAGACTCCACTCCTCTCAGTATCCTCTCTTTACATCGACAGTGTTACCAGTGCATTAGATCAGGTAAGCTTCTGTGTGTCAATTCCAAATAACAATGTGGTAACTAGAGTTTCATTAATATCATGTCATCCAAAACAAGAGTTTTATATCCATTGTCAATACTATGACCATGCGTGTCAAAAGAACAAGATCCTCCCCAAATCTCTTGCACATGTTTGTGACATTTAAGAAGTTTACAACAGACACATCTATAACCCTACAATCATCTTGGCACCTGTACAGAAAGCTATAGTTAAATTATTGGAAAAGTATACAAGCAGATGAAGGTATGTCTACTATGAAACATAAATAAAACATGTATCCTTATAAGAGAAAGAAATATAAGCCAGAATCTAAGAATGAATGATAAAATAGAATCATGAGAAAAAATGTTATCAAGGTATTGGTGGTGTAAAAATGGATTGACCCAAATCCAGCCTTTCAAGCTGACCATGTTACATCCAGATTTTACTATCACATAATAATTAGTGATTTAACTGTACATAGTCAAAGTCTATCTCATTATTATATAGATTCTTGCATTGACACATCCTGTCAAATTATCTTACTTTTTCTGTTTTTTAAATGCATTTTAAACTCATCCCTTCCCAATCAGAAAAAAATAAGCTTTTCCCAACCAGAAAGAATAAGGTAAGGGCCATCTCTTGAAACCTTTTCTGCATTCTCTGCAGTACCTAGTTAGATAGTAGGTATTTGGTAAATATATGTTTTCAAAAAATGATTATAATGAGCTATGTTATAATAAAGTGTATCCAGTGTAAGAACACAAGTAACACAATGAACAACTAAATAGCAAAATGTAAAAACGTAAATATTCCCATAAAACAGATGTTTGAAGCTGTAAGAAAATATAATTATCTTCCTAGCATTCTAATTGTTTATTTTTGTGTGCCCTGAAGTCTGTTTTCAAAAAAGAAACGAGAATGGTTGAGCACCTGTATTTTGAAAATCAAAATGGAGTGGGGTGGAGGTGAGGTATGTCCAAGTTAAAGAATTAATAGAAAACCCTGAGTGGCCCATTTAAGGAAGAAAAAAGGCTATTGTGGCATCATCAACTTTTCCTGGCTCTCTTATTCTCATCCTCATCCTCAGAGATGAGGTCTCTCCTGTGATCCAGAGGTACCTTTCCAGTATCAGTTTGAGAATTCTAATAAACAAGCTGAAGGAGCAGAGTCCCCAAAGGGGTGTCTGTGCCGACAGGGAAGGAAGCTGTGGTTATGAACCAGCACACACCAGCGGCCGCCAAGCTATTGTGGGACTTTGTGTGAATGGATGACAGTTTTAATTTCACTCCCCAGCAGAGGTGGTATCCAGCCAGCACTACTTCAAACCAATTTTGCAAATCACATTTTGTGGCTGAAAATTGGTTTGCTGCACTCGTCCCATTTTGGAGGCCAACCTTGCCTGATTTAAGGTGGTGCCTTTGTTGAGGGGTGACAGTTAAAGAAGGATTCCCTTTTCTCTAATTGAAATGACAGTATATTCTTTCACAGATTAATTTCAACTACCCATATTTATATCCTTTAATCAGGATTATAAAAACAGCATAGATAATTTTCTGTGCTATTCTTTTTTAATTTTGGGGGCAGTAATAATGGCCAGTTGGCTCTTGACATGTATTGCCTTATACAGCAGTTTTATTACAAGCACTCTACCTTAGACCATTTATCATTGTATTCTTAATTATTTTTAAACTTGATTTTTTCTCATATTTAAGTAAGGGGGGAATGAAGTTTAACTCATAGATTTCACTGACATTCCTTCTGTGAACTTAAAGATGATACTTCCATAAAGAGATTTGTCCCCTGGACTATATCTCACACTGAAATAAAGGCCTTCTTACTGGAAGAAATATTTCTTAAAAATGAGTACTTGCAAGAAGTGTTCATCTGTGAACTTTTACCAATTAGAAATGGCTCCATACTTAAGACTCTTTAATAATGTCTGTTAAGCAGCATTTTAGCTCATTTTTATAACACATTCAGGTTTGGTGATTTATATTAAACATTAAATGTAATAAATTTAGGTCTTTTTTCAAGTATGATGCACAGTATCTCTGAATCACCCATTTCAGCAGAGTGCCCCTGGAAGGTCCAATCTCGCTATCATTTATGCTCATAATAAAATGGGCTTCTCCGGTCTCTTCCTTGACATCTGTAATAATGGGAATGACATGTGAGTGGTGACACTGTAACAGGAGGGCATGTTGATATTGCTTCATGGCTGGGACATATACATATACGGTCCATGACCGGAGGGCAGGCTGAGAACACACATCAACAACTTGCTGTCTCAAATCTGCACCAAAAGCTATGCTAATGCCTATTTTTTAACTATACAAAAATTCAAGGAGTAAGTTTCAGAGCCTTAAAAAATGTGCTTTATATGTCTCACTGTGTATGACTGGAGTTTTTAAAAGAATTAATCACAAAGAATTGAACTTGGAAACATGAATGGATCTCTTAATGATAGTCATATAAGGGAGATTTAAAACCTTCCTCTGTTTCAACCATTCTACCGATGGTTGTTGCATTCTTCACTTGGTGAGTCATGGGAAGGCACGAGACAGTAATATGCCTTGGAAAAAAAGCCACTCTCCTTGATGAAATAATTAGAATAGCCTTCTTTAGAACTATCATGAGAAATTTCACTATAAATTATTCTATTTCATAGTGACAGTGACTTGCAATATAAAGTAAGTTTTGACTGCAATCTGAGTATAAAATGCCAGGATACTTTTGGGAATATGTATCTTTAATTGAGAAAATGCTCATAATTGCAAGTATTTGAATAAGATTAAGCATTAACTAATGCTTTCGTTAAGATACCTAAGCATTTATACCCAAAAGAAAGGGAATTGGTATATCTCTTTGGTATATCAAAGAGATATCTGCCCTCCCACATTTCTTCCAGCACTGTTCACAATAGCCAAGATTTGGAATCCACCTAAGCATCTATCAACAAATAAATGGATAAAGAGAATGTGGAGTAGGGGGTGATATATATATATATATATATATACACACACACACACACACATATATATATATATACACATATATATACACATATATCATATATATATATACACACACATATATCATATATATATATATACACATATATCATATATATATATACACATATATCATATATATATATACACATATATCATATATATATATACACATATATCATATATATATATACACATATATCATATATATATACACATATATCATATATATATATACACATATATCATATATATATACACATATATCATATATATATATACACACATATATCATATATATATATACACATATATCATATATATATATACACACATATATCATATATATATATATACACACACATATATCATATATATATATATATATATACACATATATCATATATATATATATATCACCTGTCATTTATATCCGGTCATGTATCCTGTCTCATATGTGTGTGTGTGTGTATATATATGACAGGATCTTATTCTTTTTATGGCTGAATAATATTCCACATGGTGCACAAGGATGCAGAAACATAAAATAAATAAGATCTAGTATGTGATAGCACACCAGGGTAACTACAGTCAATAATTTATTATCTATTTTTAAATAACTAAAACAGTGAAATTGGAATGTTCCTAACACAAAGGAATGACAAATGCAGAGGTGGTGGATGCCTCAGTTACCCTGATGCAATCATTACACATTGTATGTCTGTACCCAAACATCACATGCACCCTGTAAATAGATACACCTACTATGTGCCCATAAAAACCAAAATTAAATTTTAAAAAAGATACCTAAACCATCTAAAATTTTAATTATTTTCTTAGAATAAAAAGATGGTGGAAGTGGGCATAACTCCAGTTTTCAGGCACATGAAGGTTATCGCTTCTGTGGCAACGTTTGTGGATGGGTTTAGAGATGGTCCACACAGCCTGGCAGCAACTTGGTTCCCAGATGGGGAGCTTGGTCCTGCTGTCTTCATTTCTGGTTGACACTTGGAAATGACTAGATGAGAATGCATGCGTTAGCCAACCCAAATCCGTCCTTCATGCAATCGGTCTTCAATCTCAAACGGGCTGTTTCTACAGCCTGTGTGTCTACACCAGCTGGCCTAGAATTTGGGGTGCATTTCCTGTAGAAATGATGCACTTTGCAGTGAGCAGATTGCCAGACAAGCACAAATCTACTTAGCTCATGTAAGTGAAGTGCTGTCCATGTGAAAATCGGCTCAAAAATATGGTTGCTGTGGGACTTCGGCTGACACACCTGCCCTGGTGTGGGCATTCTCTGCAGCTAAGAGACTCTGGATCATACCTGTCGTCTTGCCTTTACACACTAGAGTCTCATAAAAGATGAGAAATAATGAACGGAAACAGAATGAAGAAACAGTACTTTTAAGAATACCATTACAATGCTGGTAATTAAAGCAGAAAAAAATAAAATTAAGTAATCATGTTCCATCTATTTTAATAATTGTGCTTGAGAAAAAGCAGGTTCAATCAGAGAAGGATGAGGAAGTAGCTGGAAGCTGTGTTTGAGGTTCTCAAGAAGGCATCTGTCCACTCTCCATGTCGATGACTTTGATTCCTTTGGGGATTTTTTTAAATTCTCTAGACTAGATTATTCTCTTTTCCTCAACTATTTTTGGCAATGAAACACAGAACAAGTGGAACCAAGAGCAACAAGGAAGGTTTATTTTTTATTTTTTTTTCCCTACATGTCTAGGGAAGAGTGAGAGAGGCAGGGAAAGGAGACTGGGAGCTAGTAAAGGAGGTGGCGTTGCCTCTGATGAAGTAACTGAGGAGTTTATGTCGATGCTTGTAGGGAAGCAGCATGCTCAATTCCCTTGCCAACTGATGCAGGTGAGGGAAAAAAAAGAAGGGATGAGGAAGAGATCTCTGAGCCTGCAGTTCCCTGTGACAGCTGGGGAAAAGGGCACCGAATTCAGGACAACTCGGTCGTTGAACTGGCCATTCTCAGAGTAGTAGGGAATGGGTTCTTGTGGCGGGTGGGGGAAAGAGTGTAAATATATAACCTAATTGTGTAGAAATATAAGTTAATTGTTACAAATGTGTATGGAATTGGTTGTTCTTGATTCAGGGAGATTCTGGTTGTTCTTGATCCAGGACAGAAAATGCACAGTATATGCTCTCCATGGATTCTTTTGTGAAATGAAAATTAGAGCATAGCAAGTGGTTTTGAGCCTTCTTTTAACAAGTACTCAGGCACTGCCTGTGTTATCAGCTTGAAAGTCTGCTAAGAATGGATGGGAGAATCAGCGCTGTTCACATTTGCTCTTTGAACTCAGAACTGATCTGAGTGCATGGCAATGATGACAGAAGGAATTAGGAAATGCTGGAAATCATATGCAAAGAAGTTAGTCATCTCTCTCCTCCTAAGCTCTGTGTGTGTGTGTGTGTGTGTGTGTGTGTGTGAGTGTGAGAGAGAGAGAGAGAGAGAGAGAGAGAGAGAGAGAGAGAGAGATGCACATACTATTCTGGACTGGCTTGAGAACAGACATCATGATGGTGGTGGTGAAGAGGATGAAAGCAGCTAATAGTCACTGACTGCTCATTGCATGCTAGGCTCTGTTCTAAGCATGTTATGTGTATTCACTCATTTAATCCTCACCACATCCCTATCATGTAGGTTCCATTATTTATCTATTTCACAGTTGAAGCGTTTCTTACCCAATTTTAATTTGATAGTCCCAAATGCAACCAACATGAATCATACCTTTTGTAAAATGATCTTAAAACCATACTCATTTGGACAAATTGGAACAACCATTTTGATATATAGCAAAGGCTACTACAGAGGTCTGCCACAAAATTCCGTTTCCTGTCTTACATCCCCCTCTTCCACCTCACCTCCAGTTCTACTGGCCCATCTTCTAACTCTGTCTACACAACCTTGGAAGCCTGTCACTTCCAAAGTGCCCCAATGTGCTCCTCATAAATTGTAAAATGGAGAGGAAGACACAGATTTTAAACATTCTCCTTCATTTTGCTGGGAATTTATACAGTAAAGAGCCATGTTACCCATGACAACCCTAAGACACTACAGGGCATTTTCAAATATTTTGTCTTGGAAACTTGATTTTGGAAGTATTTAGGAAAATGCTTCAAAGTCAAAAATTACAGGCAGTTAATCACAACTGGAAATAATTCTTTGTAGATCTGAACTCCAATATGGTAGTCGCAACAATATGGGGCTATCAGACATTTAAATGTGTCTGAATTATGATGTACTTTAAATGTAAAATGCACACCAGGTCCCAAGACTTAATGCCAAAAGCAAAAGAATGTTAAATATAAATTATTTTTACATGGATTACTTGTTGACATTATCATACTTTGGATATATTGGGTTAAGTAAAATAAATTATTAAAATTAGTTTTACTTGTGAATGTGGATACAAGAAAGTTTTAAATTGTATATGTGAGGCCAGACACAGTGGCTCATGCTTGTAATCCCAGCACTTTAGGAGGCCAAGGCGGGTGGATCACCTGAGGTCAGAAGTTTGAGACCAGGCTAGCCAATATGGTGAAACCCCGTCCCTACTAAAAATACAAAAATTAGCCTGGTGTGGTGGCAGGTACCTGTAATCCCAGCTACTCGGGAGGCTGACGCAAGAGAATCACTCGAACCCGGGAGGCAGAGGTTGCAGTGAGCCAAGATTGCGCCACAGCACTCTAGGCCTGGGCAACAGAGCAAGAGACTCCATCTCAAAAATAAATAAATAAAAATAAATAAATGATATATGTGACTTGCATTATTTTCTCCTGGGGCAGCACTGCTGTAGACCCTCTGACAAAGAGGCTCCATCTATATATGGTGATGGTAGCTCCTGTTGAACCACCCTGCTGAAAGTTTGAAGAGCACATGTTCAACCTGAGCCTTCTTTTTTGGAAAACATTTTTTTCCCCTTAAATTGTGCATAATACCAAGCACACCTGGATTTCTGGATAATTGCACCCACAAGTGGCTACATGCAGACACAATTAGGTGCTTGCAACTTGTTGAAGGCACAGGTGTCTAATTGCGCCCACAAATGGCCGTTTGACAGGCACCACTCATTGTGCACACCCGCTGATTATGGGCAGAAAATGACGCCAACCAAAATGGAGGCCTGGGTAGTGAAGGCATGAAAATAGGTCCTTCGTAACCCCACAGCCTTGGAATGATTGCTCACTCCTTTCCGGTTTAATCTTTTTTGTGGAATGCCTTCCTAGGTGTTTATGGCAGGAGGCATATTTGGAATGCACAGGCTGGGAGATGAAAATGTGTATGCCCTGTCCCACAAAGTAAATGCTGTCTTGGGCTTTTAAGTGAATTGGGGCTAACAGAACCCACATTGTCAACCTGAGTAACCTTAAAGTGGATTGCACCCTGCTGGGGCCGGCTGTTTATAATGGCTAAAAATGATGGAGTATGTGAGAATCCCCAGGGACCCTTTGGTAAATAGTAGTTTTTAAAGGGTTAATCCAACCTAATGAATCATTTAAGTGGGGATGAGAAGGCCAGGATGGTAGCCTCTGGAAGAATCGGCAGGCATTTATTTAAATGGGAGCAGTTAGGGAGGGAGGAGGCCAGCTGTGTGGCAGGGGCTGTTGGTGCAGGTCACTTCTCCAGGCAGGGAGTAATTGATATCCCCAGCTCTCCTAACAGCTGAAACAACAAAGTGGAACATGGAAACATGTTCACTTACACAGATTTCAATGTCCAAAGGAAATGTGGGGGACACTTAGGCCCTGCCTCTTCAGGTTTTAGGGCTTTGAGGGTGGGGAGTCAGGAGTCAGCTGTTTCTCCCCCCTCACATTTCAGGAAGGGCTTTGAACTGGATTTCAGTAGCTTTATGGGCTCTTGCAGAAAGAAAGCCTTGTCAGCACTGTGGATGCTAAGTATCCACCCTCCGGCCACAGCAGGTCTGGTGGTCACGGGAACCCACATCTTACATTTATCAGAGCAGCCTACATCCTCAAGAAACCAACGGTTCAGGCATTGGTTTCTGAGCTTTCGGAAGGCCAATGTGAGGAAATTCAAAACACAGAAGCTTGACTTGGTTTTTCCAGGGCAGAAAAAAGATTTTCTCCTAATGAGGGATGGCTTTCATAGTGTGTGTTTATTTGCAATATAAGTAAGTACTTGATTTACCCATCTTGACAAATTCTCTGTCTTGGATCTTCACGTCCCTTTGTGTCTGCTCTTTATTTATGATGATAGCTGCCTATTCTTGAATGGCAATGCTATTGTAATAAATCTCCATAAAAAGCCAATTCTGAGTTCAAGTTACTGCAGGCTGAATATGAGGAAGACAGTCAGAAAACACATATTGATTGTCCTCCTTTAGAGATCTGTGACAGGCTCAGCTCAGAACTTCTTTCATTTTGCCTGGACTGCAGCTCAACCTAATGTCAACTTACCGTAATTCTTTTATGTGGAAGGCTATTATTCCATTATGATTTTCTGTCTTGTCACCTAATATCCAGAAAGGGTTCTGTTGGGAAGAGATTACTGGAGAATATTCTTCATCTCAGATATTTCATTCCATATGGTCTGGTCTGACCTTTATTTTAAAAAGGCAGTGGAAAATGTTCTGTTTCCTGTTATTAACCATCTTTATACATAGCCTTAAGATATACAAAATTATATACATATTATATATTTTATATACATATATATAATTTCTTTAGGAATTTGGCATACGGATAAAATTATTTGGGTTTCACAGTTTCACACATTCTAAGTCAAAATTTTCCTATACTTGACACATTGCCTAGTATCTGATGCCCAGTTATTGGAGACAATTTAGCACTGACACAGACTAGCATGGTGTAATAGTTTTCCGTTGTACAAAGGCCACTGCAAAATTTCAATCTGGGCCAAACATCACTGTGGTGTTTTTTTTTTTTTTAATGTTTCACAAGTTGTAAACGTTGATACCAAGTATGTGGTGGCTGTTATAAGGCTTTGCCCTTTGTCCATTTCAAATTTCTTGTAACAACTAGCACTGTGAATTTCTCGAGTCTTTCTTCCAAGAGCAAAGAGTCTCTATGTCAACACATTCACTTTCATCCTTTGGCCTTAACAAGTAAACTTCACATTGGCGTGTGTTAAGAGCCACATTGATAAGCACAGTTGACCAGAAGACCTACGTTATTATCAGGTGCCTTGTGGGGTCTAGTGTCTGTTGCTAATATAGAAATCATAGGTCTCAAAGAGCTAATGCGGTATTTGAATGAATCATTACATCTTGAAAAATCACAGAAGTCACTGGTCATGAGGCAAACTGTTTCCATTTCTTTGTAAGCCACAATTTGCAGTGTAGATTTGGTTTTGTTTCTTAGCATTTTTATGAAGAAGCTACTTAATGGAAAAGGATTCAGAAGGCCTATTCTTAAAACTCTTAATGACCACAATCAGCACTAGAATATATCAGATTTATATCTGATGGTTAACTATTGTCCTATCCATATTTAATAAATCACTGCTCTAATGTTCTCAATAATAATACCATGGCCATCAGAAACAGTTTATACTCTTCTCCAAATTCCTGACATGTAAGAAATGCAGTAATACTAAAAGCTTCTGGTACCTCATTGTGTTGGCACTGACCTTGACTTCTCTCTGTGGCTTTCCCTTTCCCTAATGTAGATAGAGCTGCTGTATTTCAGGCAAGCACTCAGGTACTGGACTATTCTAGTTTAGTTTTTGCTTTTTATTGATTTGGAGTTTTAAAATCTTCTTCTACCATGAACTCTACGGTAAGAAAATAAATAGAATTTCTAGTCTTCATCACATGGGAAAGAGTTACTGAGCTATTTCGTTTCCTCCCTTTTTCTTCCCCCTTCTCTTTTCCCAGCTTCCCATTTATAGCCCTACTTTGCAGAGACAGCAACAGATACTCTAGAAGCAGGATGAAAATGAGAGTGGATTTACAACATGGAAAGCAAAGGCCATGTGTTCCTAAAGGGCAGGGAGGGCCTTAAGGGTAGGGCTTTGACTTTTCACCTCTGCCTCCTGTGCCTAGCACCTGCATGCAGTGGGCATTCAACTAATATTTAAAGCAGAACAAGAAGGAAAGGCAAAAAGTCGGGAAGAAAACAACTGAGGAGAAAATTTCCAGACATTTCACTGTGAAGGTGTCAGAAAAGACAACTCTCTATTTTCAACCACAGTAAGTGGACATTCTACTTGTATTGTTCTGTGAATTTTCTAATTGAGTCATGAAAATTATTTCATTGAAAGCATATTCTTTTTTAGTACTTTGTATTTTTCTCATAAAAAAGGTTCCCTGTAACATAAATGCATAAAACAATAGAAAATTGTGATTGAGATGACATGGCATATTTTGCAAGTTTCAATTTTCAATACTTTGTTTCTATCCCAGAAAATTCTTTCCACGGCTCAATTCTTATTTTTGTTACTCATCCAGACCTGAGTTTTTTTAATACATTCAGCAATTTTATCAAACATGAGTGACTGGAGTTTTCCAGACAAGTAATTTTTTTTTCAAGTGTAAGATTTTGTGGTGGCGTGGCATGTGTGTGTGCATGTTGCAGTGGTCTTTCTGTAAGAGTTATAGGGAAAGCTCAGTTTTAAAAAGGTGGGCAAAAAAAAAAAAAAAAGGGAATCAGTGAAATAAAGTGGGAATAAGAGTACCTGGTTAACCCTTGATGGCTAGTGGGTTGTACGGATGTGTACCATTTGTAAAAGCTCATGGAAACTGAACAGGTTAAATAACAGTTAAAATGGATACATTTATTGTATATGCATTATACTTCAATAAAATTTTTAATTAAAGAAAATAAAAGCTCATCTTCATCTGGGCTTTACTTGCTAGTCCATGTCATGGCAGAGCTTGAGTTCTTAGGAAATCTTCCATTGCTATGGCCCTTGCTGTTCCCTGGCAAACTCCAACTCTCAGGGATCTCCACAATCCCCTGGCTTTCAAAAGCACAGGAGAGAACCCAAGCAAGTCTGGCTGCTTTGTGCTGCTCCTTAGAAACAAATTTCCATATTCTTGGGCCACAGAATAGTCTGCCATTCAAATAAGCATCTCTATCTGGGCATGGTGGCTCATGCCTGTAATCTCAGCACTTTGGGAGGCTGAGGCAGGTGGATCCTTTGAATCCAGGAGTTTCAGACCAGTCTGGGTAACAGGGCAAAACCCCACTTCTACAAAAAATACAAATATTAACTGAGCATATTGGTGCATGTCTGTGGTCTCAGCTACTCAGGAGGCTGGGATAGGAGGATCTCTTGAGCCTGGGAGGTTGAGGCGGCTGCAGTAAGCTGTGATCACACCACTGCCCTGCAGCCTGGGTGATAAGGTGAGACCCTGTCTCAATCAATCAATCAATCAATAAAATCCTGAGCCGTATTACTCTTTTTATCCAATCAGTATGCCACAAGATGAGATTATAATCTCACCAAAGTCAGGCTCTCCAAACCTCACTCCAGATCCAGTCCCATCTCAAATGCTGTCTCTAAATAGAGAGATGCAGACAGAGATGAGGAACTAATCAAGGTGCATGTTTCTGTGTCTGGAAGGAGGAGCAGGCTGAAAGAGATGGGCAAAGTGGGAGTCATTTTTCTACCTTCCTTTTTTATTTACTCCCTTGGATCTGAGCAGGCAAAAACTGTCTTGGCATGTTTTATATTTATACAATTAATTGCAAATTAATTGCACACTCACAATGTTGTCTCCTATTGGAGAATTGCTAGAGGACTCCAGTTAGGGATGATTAACTTTCTCAGAAGTAGACTAACACAAGTGTATATGTAGTTATTAAAGTTAGTTATAGGCACAGATATCTGAGCCTAAAGAAGTTTTTCAGGAACCAAAAATCTATCAGGCACCCTCCTACACTCCATGCCTCTCCTATGTCCACTAACATCTTTATCACAGCTAAAAGAGAAATTCTTCTAGGTCTTTTGCTTTTCATTTTCTCCATCCTGGAGATGTTGAAAGCTATATCAAGCTGAAGAAGCATAAGCTACAACAAAGCTTTACCACCACCACCCCCCCCAGGTGGTTTCCAAAGTGAATGACCAGTAGCTCTTTCTAAGTACTTTATCCTCTAGTACTTACATTCATACCTATTGGCATGAATATACCAACACAAGAATGTATACACGGACAATAGGTAAACACTATTGTTCTCTCCACATATTATTCTGATACTTGATTTATCCAATACAGGAAAAGAAATCTATTGGTAAATGTGACTGAATTGAAAACTCCAAGGACAGACTTCAGGTTCAGCTACCCAGGATCTCAAAAGGCTGTCAGCACTTGGCTTCTTTCTCCCCGTCTCTCGACTGTTTTCTTCATTGTTGGCTTTGCTCTCAGGCATGCTCTTCCAGCATGGTGGCAAGATGGCTGCCCACAGCATCAGGCTGACTTCCCTTCTTCTCAGCTACTCCACAAAAGAGGGATCCTCTCATTTTAACATTTCCAACCAAAGTCCAAGGATCGTCTCTTTGATTGGGCTATGTTTTTAACCGTACACAATCACTGTGCCCGAGGGGATGGAACGTTCTGATGGTCCAGGCCCCGGTCACATGCCCCTCTGGAGTCCAGGGTGGAGTCATTCCACCTGAACCACATGGACTGAGAGTGGGCCTGGAATGATCCCTATAAGAACAGAAGGCTGTCACCAGGATAAGATAGGACAGATGCTAGACTGGCAAAAACAGCAACTTTCTTCCACTGTCTCAACTCAGATCACAAGGGAAGAAAGAAAGATAGCATCAAGGATGAAGGAGAAAAGCAGAAGCTGTTGCCACATATTCACAAGTAGTAGGATGAGTACCAAATCCCTAAAAAATGATCTGTCAGACCAGTACACCAAACCCTCTCTACTTCCGGTCTCCTTGTCATTTGACCCACAGGCTTCAAGAACACTTCCTCAAGTAAATATAGTCCAGTGATTCATCAGATAATCCCATATAAAGGAAAAAGACAAGAGAGACAAGAGTTATGTCTGTTTTGAGATCAGGATGGTCTCTTGGCTGCTGTCCAACTTCCTTTGGGTTGGGATGCATCTGTCACTCACTGTAGAGCTCCACGTGTCATTGTGTTTGTCTTTCTCTGAGAATGTGAATAGTCCAAAGTCTAAGTCATCCAGCATTTCTCAGAGAGGTGACATCAATGTAGACCCACCAAGGAGTAGCAATTAGACATCTAGAATATAACTGGGACAAGACAAAAAACTGTTTAGAGAGAGTGTACATTTTAGTGTATTTTGTGTAAGTTTTTTCAATGAACATAGTCCATGAATTTTGGGAAAGTGGTGATAACTTGCTTCATTTCCATCTGGAGGAAGCAGATTTTTGGAGAAGAAATAAGCTTGTAAACATATTTGAATATTTGGAAGACTGAGAAAAGCACATGAGAAGTTATAGAATCAAGAATAAATAAAAAGTTGGGGCAGGAGTAATAATAACAACAACTGCCTACCATTATCAGTCACTTACCACACCCATGCACCGGGCTAAGTGCTTTACAGACTTTCTCATTTAACCCTCCTAGCTACTCAGTGGAAGCAAATAACCATTACTATCCCAATTTGACAGAGGAGGAAACTGAGACCGTCTTATTGAGGAAGGATTCATTCATTGGAAACCCAGAACCGTTGCTCCTAACCTCCCTGATGTCTCATCTTTTGATGCTCGAAGCAGGGTCTGTGTTGATGGACAGGACTGCTGAGCTCAAGGTTGGCTGGAACCTAAACACAGATGTACAAGGAGGGAATCCTGAGGGGCCCCAGTCAGATGAGATAAAAAGAGAAGCTCTGGGAGAAGCTCTGGTGGTTCAGGTCACTGAAGAAAAGGAAGCTGTCCAGTTTGGATAAAAATCCAATGTCCTCACAGGCAGAGGAGAGCAAAGCCTGAGAAAGAATCTCATAAAAGGCAAAGGCAAAGGTTCTGTTGGCATCCGGATGGTCCAGCAGGGAACGAAGACACCCAGCCATGGATGTTAAGATTCAAGGTTAGGATCTCATTTAATGGTCACACCTAGAGAAAGTGGAGGGGTAATCCTACCAGTGATGGTGTCTTATAGTTGAATAGGGCTTTGTCGGTTACACAGTGTTTTTTCATATTTCCCTAATTTTATCTTCTCCCAGCAGGCCGAGGAGCTTGTTAGTATCATAATTCCCACTTCTGAGTGAAGAAAATACACACAGAGAAATTTCTTATTCAAAGCCAATGGCAGAGCTGGAACTTGAACCCAGGTGTTTTGCCTCAGAGCCCAGTGCTCTTGTTTACAATAGAGGACTGAGCGTAACATCAAGGTTGACTGGTTCATTGAAATTGCTGTATGCCTTGGGAGCTTGGTCATTAGGCAGCAAACAAGATGCCAGTCACTGGGAGAGAAAGGTACGAGGCTGAAACTCAAATGAGTACCCATTTAAAGAAAAGAAAACCCGTTTTTTCCCACAACAGGAATCTCCAGTGAACATCCACTAATAAACTTTATATTGGGTGCCTACCATGGGCCAGGCACTGGAGAGCGAACAGTGAACTCGGTAATAGTCCTTACCATCACAAAACTCACAGTTCATTGGAGACACACCAAAAAACAGGTGATTAAATAAAATGGTTATTGATTCTGAAGAGGCAGAATGTTTCCCATGCAGCTATAATGCCTGCGTTATATTTAAGGTTTTTCTTGATCTTATATATCTTACCATATAAATCTAAATCAATCATAACATATATTTCTGAGATGATTACTCAGCTCATAGGAGGGGCATCTGATTCAGAAATAAAGGATCAGGAAGAAGTGGCATCTGGAACAAGTACAGATGGCCAAATCAAGAACCTTTCTCTTGGCCTCTGAGCTACTTGCCCAAACCGAACTCTGTCTTCAAGATTCCCTTAATGCAGTCCCTTTGTCAGAAGCCACACCTGCAGCAGATGCCCCATGGCACTGATGCACTGTGTTTTGTCTTTCATCTCATTGCCCAGCTAGGTGCAACCTGGATAGACATTGTGGCCCATACCTTTTTTATATACTTTATATTTGGGTGTTGTTTTTTTTTTAATTGCTGTCACCATCACCAACCAAGGAGTAAGATGGCCCTCTGAGTCAGAATAACATTAGAAGTTTTCTCTATCCAGTTTTAGAACTACAGAGGAAAGAGGAGAAAATTATTCCTTAAGAGTAAGCATTTGATTTCTGAAAGCAGTTCTGATTGCCTATCCCTGACAAATGAATTGTTCCCCAGAAGCCATTTCTTTCTACCAGAAAAAATACTAGAGAACAACAAGTAGATTTAAATTTAGTTATTTTTCCCCACCTTGATTGTCCATGTTGTTATTGTTTAAATGGTGGTGAAGGTAATTAACTATTTAATTCATTTTTTGGTTGTAGTTGATGTATTTTTTTAAACCCCAACTGAGTGAGTCCCACAATTACAAATGGCTCTAAGACTGCTAAAATTTTGATGGGTATTTTTCAGCTTCTGGTTTTACCAAATTTTAGTTCACTAAACCACACTTAAATTAATTAGCTAAGTAGAAAATTCCTCAATGGGATGTTAGTGAAGGATAAGTATGTTGTAAATAAAACAATTAAAGGGCTAGTTCACACCTCATCAAATTGCTTAACAACTTGATACCAGTTAACTACATACATTCCTCATAAAACTCATGGAACATGGAACAAGGAGGTAAATTAGAGTCCCCCTTTTCTGCAGTGGGATGCATTTACCCTTTAACTGAGGTCCAGTGTTACGGTGGCGAGAGGTGGGGTAGAAATGCCACAGTATAACCTTGTTGGCTGTAGAAATATCTGCATAATGCGGTCAATAGGGATTGCAAATTCTGATCCTGAAATCCCGTTAGGCAGAGCAAGTTTCCCTTCCTAGTTGCAGCCTCAGAGACACAAGAGTAATATAAGATCGTGGATTCATTTTATCCCAGCTTTCCTCCAGTGTGCTCTCACCCATATCATTTCATCCACTCTTGAGAAGAAAAGCACATATTACTTTACAGATGGAGAAACCAAGGCACAGATAAGTGAAGAGGCCCAGTCAGGATCAACCTTGCAGAGGTCAGGCTGAAGGGCAGCAACGTGAGCTGAGGTCATCTTGGCCTGGAGCCTGCGTGGTTTCTGGCAGGGCCATGAAATTATAACCCCTGTCAACTCATTGGAGGACACCTACTCAAATGCCTTCGTTTTACAGAGTTGAAGATAAGGCCTGAGAAAGTAAAGTGAATTGTCTGAAACTTCCTGGGATCTGACCCAGTGTGCGGAGCTCCTATTCGAGGTCCCTTCTCACTACTGCAGCAGTCGCTTGCCTGGAGTTATTTATGGATAATTTATTTTTTAAGATGTAAATGTGAACCAGGTAAGGTGATGGGAATTTTAGTCTGCCTCCCAGGACACTTCCGCTCTTTAAAGTGGGGAATTGGGATGGCATACACCTATTAGCAGAGGATGCAAACTGAACGCAATGATGTGGAAATCTAGAGAGCAAGATTTATTCACGTGGGTCAGGGACTGCAAACCTAAATAGCTGTAGGGGCAGATGGGAAATGTCAGTGAGAGAAGCAGGCAGGAGCAGAGCCTAAAGAGGACAAAGTCCCTTCCTCAAGAGCACAGCTTCACTTGACCATGGCCTCCAAGGAAGGCAAGTCCTGAGATTAAAGAAAAGCAGGAAAGCTGAATTTTTATGTGAAAGTCCTTGACTTTGAAGTGTCAGCCACTAGCTGAAAATTTTTTAAACAGTGTGTGGGGGATGGGAGTATATAAAAAATGAGCCTACAGATTGCAACCTCTGTTCGAGGATTTTCCACCCTGACATATCAGTGTAGAGTAGGACATTTAGGGTCCATACCACTCAGCCATAAAGTTCAGATTTGTTTACACATTTATTTGCTTTCTAGGTCTTTGGACAATCACATTATATTCCACATAGAAGATCCAATTTTATTTTTATTTTTTAAAGACTAAGTGTGACTTCGAATTCAAAAAATATTGAGGGCCTCAGTATGATTGGTGTTTTTGTTTGTTTATTCACTTTTAAATTTCATTTTCCATCACAACCCTGCAAGGGGAGGAAAGGCAGTCCTAATACTCCCATTTTACACATGAGGTTATTGAGGCGCAGGAAAAGCAAAGTCACCTGGATCATATTTTCAAGAAGTGCCTTGCACAATTGAAGCCCAGTCTTCAGCCTCTGAGTTGCACTCTCTCCCCCAGTGCACTGATGCACCCAGAGATCCCTCAGAACTGAAAACTGTGGGAGCACCTGCCCACCATAGAGGGCAAATGAACCTAGTTCCAGAACAGGTGGGCAGGTTTTGAAGCCTGAGGTCCATAAAGCAAAGGGAGAGCCTGGAATTCCACCTCTCTGAAGTTCAAAAACCAGCTGGCGTGGGGCAAATGGTAAATAACATTTTATTTGGTAATGGCTCTTTAGTTTTAAATCACTTCAGCATTTACTTTTAATTAATTTCTTTAAATTAGACTACTCATACTTGTAAATATTTGCTTTTCTATGATAAGCTTTTATTTAAATTATTAAAGCTGCAGCTTCGTGACTGATTTTAAGAATTGAGATTGCCACTATACTAATGATAGAAGGCATGTGATTAAAAACAGGGAAACCATTTCACATTGGTACATAAACCAGCACCAAATATTGCTGGAGCAAAGCAGCACTCAAAGAAATAGAAGAGAGGGTGAACTTACAGTTTTCTTTGATTTGTTCAAGGAATAAATCAATAAATCAGGGAGATAGAGAACAATGTAGGATGAAATAACATCTGAAGGAGCTCACTCACAATAAAAGCTTGTCTTGCTCTCTCTTTTTTAAAAGCACTCATCAATAGCCCTGGACTCACATACTAGTTTGCTAAAAGGAATGAGAGTGGGGCATGGGAGGAGGGTTATGGAGAGGCTCAGGACAGTGAGTAACTGTACAAGAACATTTGAGACCAAAAAAAAAAAGAAGAAGAAGAAGTAATGATGAGAGCAGAGTAATTTCATAGCCCTCATCAGTTTGGGCTATTATAAGCCTTGATTTGCTAGCTGCTCCATTTTACCAGCATCAAAGGCAAGTATGGAACCCAAAGAAGGTAGGCTGACAGGCTGGATCACAGCAAAAGGAGAAATGACAAAGGATGCTCTAATTTCAATAAAAGAAGATTTGAACGTAAAAGGTTCGTAATTACATTAATAACCAGTCTTTACCAACCATGTAATGATCAGCCAGAGTAAGAAGAGACCAAGGCAGGATGGGGGGAGCTCACCGTAAGCCGTCAATACCTAAGAACCTCTTAATAACTTTTATTATTTGTTGAAAATCATCTTGACAATACAGTTCAGTAACCTTTGTGCTATAAATCCATTTCATCTGCAAAAATGAAAGCTGAATAGAATGTGATATTATATACAATCTCTCGTGCTGATGCTATCTCCAAAGTGCTCTGCCAAATAATGAGGTGGATTCTGGATGGGAGGGCTGTGGGGGGCCAACAGCAGAGATTTGTGTGTGCCTACCAGGCCCAGCTTGGGGCTTTGGAACCAGCTTAGCATAGACTGAAATGAAGGCTGAAAATTACCCTTCACCCTTTAGTGAAAATTATCATGGGGTGCTTAGATTCTATGTCAAAATTAATAGAGAGGAGCCAAAAGCACTTCCATTTATTAACTGGTGGAAATTGGGGAATGGGTCCCATTGCCTTGGTGCTAGATATAGGGTTATATAGGTCCCATTGCCTTGGTGCTGGGTAATGGGTCCCATTGCCTTGGTGCTGGGTATAGGGTAGAATGTTAGAATAATAATCCCCAAAATGTGTGTAATCATGTTTGTGGCCAAATATGGTACCATAATCCAAATAAACCCCAAGTGGCACTCTGGGACCAGGCTATGCCTCCTTCCATGCCCTCCCTGCAATTAAGGGGGGTACCAAAAAGCCCAGGGAACTATTGAGAGAAGGATGAGGGAAGCCCTTTTCACAGAAAGCTGGCATGGAGATGAGATAGAGTCAGAATCCGGAGGTACTAATGTCAAATCCTTCCTACCCAGAAGCAAACTCAGCACTCCTCATTTTTACATTGGTCCCAGATCCATTTGTCTTTTGACTACCTTATCCCAATTAAACTACTAATGTGCTCATTTCTTTTTATAGATACAGGGAGTACATGGATGGGTAGGTTGGTTACCTAAATATATCATGTAATGCTGAGGCTTGGATTACAAATGAATGTGTCTTCCAAATAGCGAACATAAATACTTGGTTTTTCAGCCCTTTCCCCCACTCCCCGCCCACCCTCTACTCTTGTAGTCCCCAGTGCCTATTGTTCTCATCTTTATGTTTGTGTGTACTCGATGTTTAGCTCCCACTGTCTATCTCTACATTAGTTCGCTTAGGGCAATGGCCTCTGGCTGCATCCATGTTGCTTTGAGGGACATGATTTAGTTCTTTTATGACTGCGTGATATTCCGTGGTGTATATGTACCACATTTTCTTTATCCAGTCCAGAGTTGATGGGCATCTGGGTTGATTCTATGTCTTTGCTATTGTGAATACCATTGTAATAAATGTAGAGGTACATGTGTCTTTCTGGTTGAATGATTTATTTACCTTTGGATATACACTCAGTAATGGAATTACTGGATTAAATGGTAGTTCAGTCTTAGTTCTTTGAGAAATCTCCAAATTGCTCTCCACAGTGGCTGGATTAATGTACATTCCCACCAGCAGTGTATGAGTATTCCCCTTTCTCTGCAGCCTCATCAGCATCTGTTGTTTTTAGACTTTCTAACAAAGACCATTCTGACTGTGTGAGTTGAGGGACAGGTCACTTGCCTTGAAGGGAAACCCCATAAGGCTAGTAGTGGACTTTCAGCACAAACCTTAAAAACCAGAAGAGACTAGGGGCCTGTTTATAGCATCCTTAAAGAAAAGAAATTCCAACCAAGAATTTCATATCCTGCCAAACTAAGCTTCTAACTGAAGGAGAAATAAAATCTTTTTCAGACAAATACAAAGGAACCACTAGACCTGCCTTAAAAACAGTCCTTAAGGGAGTGCTAAACATGGAAACAAAAGAATGATGCCTGCCACCACAAAAACACACTTAAGTATGTGGCCCACAGACCCTTTAAAACAACTACACAATCAAGTCCACATAACAAGTAGCTAACGCCACAAAGACAAGATCAAATCCTCACATATTAATATTAACCTTGAACGTAAATGGGCTAAACACTCCCGCTTAAAAGGCAGAGCGTGGTAAGTTGCATAAAGAAACAAGACTCAGCTGTCTGCTGTCTTCAAGGGACCCCTCTTACACACAACAACACCTATAGGTTCAAAGTAAAGGAATGGGGAAAAATGTATCTTGCAAATGGAAAACAGAAAAGAACAGGGGTTGCTAATCTTAGATAAAATAGACTTTAAATGAACAACCATCAGAAAGGACAAAAAGCATTCCATAATGATAAAAGGTTCAATACAACAAGAACACTTAACTGTCTTAAATATATATACTCCCAACACCAGAGCACTCAGATTCATAAAAATAAGTTCTTAGAGACCTACAAAGAAACTTAGCCACACAATAAAATAGTGGGAGACTTCACCCCACTCACAGCATTAGTTGTTTGCCATTCCGGACTTAAGCTCGATACTTGACCTATTGGACCCAATAGGCATCTACAAAATACTTTACCCAACAACCACAGAATACGCATTCTTCTCATCTGCACAGGGAACACACCTAAGATCAGCCATGTGCTTGGCCATAAAGCAAATCTCAATACATTTTTAAAACTCTTAAGTCATACCAACCACACTCTTGGACCACACTGCAATAAAAGCAGAAATCAATACCAAGAGGATCTCTCAAAACCACACAATTACATGGAAATAAAACAACTTGCTCCTGAATGACTTTTGGGTAAAGAATGAAATTAAGGCAGAAATCAAAAAATTCTTTGAAACTGATGAGAACAGAGACACAACATACCAGAATCTTTGAGATACAGCTAAAGCAGAGGAGAGTTCATAGCACTAAATGCCTACATCAATAAGTTAGAAGGATCTCAAATTAACAGCCTAATATCACACCTACAGGAATTAGAAAAACAAGACCAAACCAACCCCAAAGCTAGCAGAAGAAAAGAAATAACCAAAATTAGAGCAGAACTGAACAAAATGGAGACATGCTCATTTCTTACATCAGAAAGTGAACCCAGAGGTTCATGAAATACATTATATAAACCTCACTTAGTATTATAAATTTAGGGGGAATAGATTACCAGATGTAAAAATTTTTTAAAAGCTTATGGTAGATCTTACATTGAGGCACATGTAAAAAGCTCTTACCAATTAAATTATGAGAATTTAAATTTCATAGCACTACATCTAAAAAATGTAAATGTTCACACAGTTCCCAAAAGACTGAATTCACCTGTCTCTAGAAGTTGTATTATGGGGCAAATGGTCTCACTGCCTGATGAGTATAGAAGCCAATAACATGGCACCAACTTTTAAGAAAAGGAAGTCTTTATTGCAAGACCAGACAGCAAGGAAAAAGGAGTTGGGCTCAAATCTGTCTCCCCCATTTGCTGTCTGGGGCAAGCTCTGAAGAGTCAGAGGGCAAGGGAAAATATTTAGGAATGTTGGCTTTGTAGACTCTCATTGGAGAACTTCAATTTTGACCATTTACATTAAGGTATGTTGAGGCAGACTTTAGCCCTGGATTTTCCAGGCCAACAGACCCTTCACTTCTAAAAGAGTTCCTGCATTCACGTTCAGTCATGTATGAATCTTCTTGGTTCTGGGTGTTGTTAGAGGTCAAAGCTTTTTCTCTTGCACATGCCTGGGCTACCCAACTTACAGTTTTGGCTCTGTTTTACCTACATGGTAACTTTATTCTGTTACCAACAGTGTAGGCCCAGTTTGGGCTGGTCCTATGGTTACAGTATTACCATGCTTTCATTTGAGAGTGTGATGTCCTCAACATTTCTTCAAAGTTGGTAGCAACTGACTAGATAGTTATAGAATTCAGCTGTCCTTCACAGTCACATGCACTGATCCTACAGTTCTGCACTGTTGACCTGCCTTTCTCTGCAGCTGACCCACAACTTTGCCTGCCTGTCTTTGAGTCCTAATATACTATTACTATTGGAATGGTCCATTTGAAAAGGGATTTGAGCCTAAATCAAGACTGCAGCAGTGAAAGTGGACAGCCATGAATAGCTAAGAGAGTATTTGCTAGAACCCGATGTATGACTGGAGCAGGGATGAGAGAGAAGTCTAGCTTCCTAGTGGGCTAACTACATGAGTCATGCCATTCTCCAAAGGGACCATTATAGGATCAGCAAGTTTAGGGAGATGTGATTTGTTTAATTTTGTACTCATAAGGTTGAGGTGCCTAGGGAACCTCCAAGTAGAGCTGTCTCACAGATAATCCACATCACCCCCACGATGCTAATCCTACTGAATAAAAATCACACTCTTTGTTGTTGTTGTTAACTCAGTTGGTTTTCTTCTCTCAGGTTTAGTCTTTTCAGTTCTGGGATACACATGCAGGATGTGCAGGTTTGTTACATAGATAAACGTGCACCATGGTGGCCTGCTGCATCTATCAACCCATCGCCTAGGTATTAACCCCTGCCTGCATTAGCTGTTTTTCCTGATGCTCCCCCTCCCACTGCCACCCCAAAAGGCCCCAGTGTGTGTTGTTCCCCTCTCTGTATCCATGTGTTCTCACTGTTCAGTTCTTACTTATAAGTGAGAATATACTGCGTTTGGTTTTCTGTTGCTGCATTAGTTTGCCGAGGCTAATGGCTTCCGGCTCCATCCATGTCCTGCAAAGGACGTGATTTCATTCCTTTTTATGGCTGCATAGTATTCCGTGATGAATATGTACCACATTTTCTTTATTCAGTCTGTCATTGATGGGCATTTGGGTTGATTCCATGTCTTTGCAATTGTGAATAGTGCTGCAGTGAAGATACACGTGTATATATCTTCATGATAGAATGATTTATATTCCTTTGGGTATATACCAAATAATGAGATTGCTGAGTCACATGGTATTTCTGGTTATGGGTCTTTGAGGAACTGCCACTGTCTTCTACAATGGTTGAACTAATTTACATTGCCAACAACAGTGTGAAACGTTGCTTTTTCGCCACGGCCTCACTGGCATCTGTTGTTTCTTGACTTTAATAATCACCATTCTGACTGGCGTGAGATGGTATCTCATTGTGATTTTGATTTGTATTTCTCTAACAATCAGTAATGTTGGCCTTTTTTTTTTTCTCGTATGTTTATTGGCCACATAAATGTCATATTTTGAGAAGTGTCTGTTCATGTCCTTTCCCCACTTTTTAATGGGATTGTTTTTTTCCTGTAAATTTGTTAAGTTCCTTATAGATTCTGGATATTAGACCTTTGTCAGACAAATAGCCTGCAAAATTTTTCTCCCATTCTGTAGGTTGTCTGCTCACTCTGATGATAGTTTCTTTTGCTGTGGAGAAGCTCTTTAGTTTAATTAGATCCCATTTGTCAATTTTTGCTTGTGTGGCAATTACTTTTGATGTTTTCATCATGAAATGTTTGCCTGTGCCTATGTCCTGAGTGGTATTGCCTAAATTTTCTACTAGGGTTTTTATAGTTTTGGGTTTTACATTTAGATCTTTAATCCATCTTAATTTTTGTGTAAGGTGTAAGGAAGGGGTCCCGTATAAATTTTCTGCATATGGCTAGCTAGTTTTCCCAACACATTTATTAAATAGGTTTCTAGTGGGCTAATTGCATGAATCTTCTAGATGGGGTCTTCTAGATATAGAATCATGTCATCTGCAAACAGAGAGAGTTTGACTTCCTCTCCTATTTGAATACCCTTTATTTCTTTCTCTTGCCTGATTGCCCTGGCCAGAACATCCAATACTATGTTGAATAGGAGTGGTGAGAGAGGGCATTCTTGTCTTGTGCTAGTTTTCAAGGGGAATGCTTCCAGTTTTTCCCCATTCAGTATGATATTGGCTGTGGGTCTGTCATCAATGGCTTTTATTATTTTGAGGGATGTTCCATTAATACTTCTATTGAGAATTTTTAACATGAAAGAATGTTGATTTTATCAAAGGCCTTTTCTGCATCTATTGAGATAATCATGTGGTCTTTGTCTTCAGTTCTGTTTATGTGATGAATTACATTAATTGATTTGCATATGTTGAACCAGTCTTACATCCCAGGGATAAAGCTGACTTGATTGTAGTGCATAAGCTTTCTGATGTGCCACTGGATTTGGTTTGCCAGTATTTTAATGAGGATTTTTGCACTGATGCTTATCAGGGATATTGGCCTGAAGTTTTCTCTTGTTGTTGGCGTCTCTGGCAGGTTTTGATATCAGGATGATGCTAGCCTCATAAAATTAGTTAGGGAGAATTCCCTCCTTTTCAATTGTTTGGCGTAGTTTTAGAAAAAATGGTATCAGCTCCTCTTTGTACGTGTGGTAGAATTCAGCTATAAATCCATTTGGTCCTGGGCCTTTTGTGGTTGGTAGGCTATTTATTACTGCCTCAATTTCAGAGCCCATTGGTGTATTCAGGGATTCACCTTCCTGGTTCAGTCTTGGGAGGGTTATGTGTCCAGGAATTTATCCATTTCTTCTAAATTCTCTAGTTTATTTGCATAGAGCTGTTTATAACTTTCTGATGGTTGTATTTCTGTAGGGTCAGTGGTGATATCCCCTCTATCATTTTTTGTGTCTATTTGATTCTTGTCTTCTTTATTAGTCTAGTTAGTGGTCGATTTTAATATTTTTTTCAAAAAACCTTCTTTATTAGTCTAGTTAGTGGTCTATTTTAATACTTTTTTCAAAAAACCAGCTCCTGGATTTGATTTTTTAGAATGCTTTTCATGTCTCTATCTCCTTCAGTTCTGGTCTTATCTTGGTTATTTCTTGTCTTCTGCTAGCTTTGGGCTTTGTTTGCTCTTGGTTCTCTAGTTCTTGTACTTAAGATGTTAGGGTGTCAATTTGAGATCTTTCTAGCTTTTTGATATGGGCATTTAGTGCTATAAATTTTCCTCTTAACACTGCTTTTTCTGCATCCCAGAAATTCTGGTATGTTATCTCTTTGTTCTCATTGGTTTCAAAGAACTTCTTGATTTCTGCCTTAATTTCATTATTTACCCAGGAGTCATTCAGGAGCAGTTTGCTCAATTTCCCATGCAGTTGTGTGGGTTTGAGTAAGTCTTAATCTTGAGTTCTAATTTGATTGTGCTGTGTTCTCTCCCTGTTATGATTTCAAGTTCTTTTGCATTTGCTGAGGAGTGTCTTACTCCCAATTATGTGATCAATTTTAGAGGAAGTACCATGTGTCACCAAAAATAATGTATATTCTGTTGTTTGGGGGTGGAGAGATCTGTAGATATCTATCAGGTCCACTTGATCCAGATCCAAGTTCAAGTCCTGAATATCCTTGTTAATTTTCTGTCTCTATGATATGTCTAATATTGACAATGGATTGCTAAAGTCTGCTACTATTATCATGTGGGAGTGTAAGTCTCCTTGCAGGTCGCTAAGAACCTGTTTTATAAATCTGGATGCTCCTGTATTCGGTGCATATACATTTAAGATAGCTCTTCTTGTTTAATTGATCCTTTTACCATTATGTAATACTCTTCTTTGTCTTTTTTATCTTTCTTGGCTTAAAGTCTGTTTTGTCAGAAACTAGGATGGCAACTCCTGCTTTTTTCTGCTTTCTATTTGCCTGGTAAATTTTCCTCCATCCCTTTATTTTGAGCCTACGTGTGTCTTTGTGCATGAGATGGGTCCCTTGAATGCAGCATACAATGGGGCTTGACTCGATGCCGCTTGCCATTTGCCATTCTGTCTTTCAATTGGGGCATTTAGCCCATTTTCATTTAAGGTTAATATTGTTATGTGTAAATTTGATCCTATCATCATGATGTTAGCTGGTTATTTTGCAGACCTGTTGATTTAGTTGCTTCGTAGTGTCATTGGTCTATGTACTTCAGTGTGCTTTGCAGTGGCTGGTACCAGTTTTTCCTTTCCATATTTAGTGCTTCCTTCAGGAGCTCTTGCAAGGTAGGCCTGGTGGTGACAAATTCCCTCAGCATTTGCTTCTCTGGAAAGGATTTTATTTCTCCTTTGCTTATGAAGCTTAGTTTGGCTGGATATGATATCCTGGGTTGAAAATTATTTTCTTTTAGAATAGTGAATATTGGCCCCCAGTCTCCTCTGGCTTGTAGGGTGTATTAGTCCATTTTCACACTGCTGTTAAAGACATACCCAAGACTGGGCAATTTACAAAAGAAAGAAGTTTAATGGACTTACAGTTCCATGTGGCTGGGGAAGCCTCACAATCATGGTGGAAGGGAAGGAGGAGCAAGTCATGTTTTATATCAATGGCAGCAGGCAAAGAGAGAGAGCTTGTGTGGAAACTCCCATTATTAAAACCATCAAATCTCATGAGACTTATTCACTATCATGAGAACAGCATGGGAAAGACTTGACCCCATTATTCAATTACCTCCCACCAGGTTCCTCGCACAGCACATGGGAATTCAAGATGAGATTTGGGTGCAGACACAGCCACACCATATCATAGGATTTCTGCTGAAAGGTCCACTCTTAGTCTGATAGGCATTCTTTTATAGGTGACCTGGCCCTTCTCTCTGGCTGCCCTTAACATTTTTTCCATCATTTTGACCTTGGAGAATCTGATGATTATGTGTCTTGGGGTTGATCTTCTCATGGAGTATCTTACTGGGGTTCTCTGGATTGCCTGAATTTGAATGTTGCCCTGCCTTGTTATGTTGGGGACGTTCTCCTGGATGATGTCCTGAAGTATGTTTTCCAACTTGGTTCTGTTTTCCCTGTCTCTTTCAGGTACCCTAATTAGTCGTAGGTTCAGTCTTTTTACATAATCCCATAGTTCTCAGGGCTTTTGTTCATTCCTTTTCTCTAATATTGTCTGCCTGTCTTATTTCAGCAAGATAGTCTTCAAGCTCTGAAATTCCTTCCTTCTCTTGGTCAGTTGAGCTATTGATACTTGTGGTTGCATTGCGAAGTTCTTGTGTTGTGTTTTTCAGCTCCATCAGGCATTTCTGTTCGTCTCTAAACTGGTTATTCTGGTTAACAGCTCCTGTAATTTTTTTTTATCATGGTTCTTAGCTTCTTTGCTTTGGTTAGAACATGCTTCTTTAGCTCAGTGAAGTTCATTATTACCCACCTTCTGAAGCCTACTTCTGTCAGTTCATCCATCCCAGCCTCTGCCCAATTCTGTGCTCTTGCTGGAGAGGTGTTACAGTTGTTTGGAGAAGAGGCACTCTGGCTTTGTAAGTTTTCAGCATCTTTTTTTGTTGATGTTGATTCTTTCTCCTCCTCTGAGTTTATCTAGCTTTGATCTTTGATGCTGATGGGCCTTTGGATGGGGTTTTTGAGGTAGTGTCCTTTTTGTTGATGTTAATGTTGATGTTATTGCTTTCTGTTTGTCAGTTTTCCTTCTAACAGTCAGGCCCCTCTGCTGC
>NW_016811454.1:1939357-1943403 GCF_001698545.2 Rhinopithecus bieti | reverse complement strand
AAAAAAAAAAATTAAAAAAAAAAAAAACACCACAAAAAAAAAAAAAAAAAAAAAAAAAAAAAAAAACAGTCAAGCCCGTCTTCTGTAGGAGTCCTCTCCAGACCCTATTCATCTGGGTTTCTCCTGCACCTGGAGGTGTCACCAGTGGAGGTTACAGAATAGCAAAGATGGCTGCCTGCTCCTTCTCCTCTAGGATCTTTGTCCCAGAGGGGCATCGACCTGATGCCAGCAGGAATGCTCCTGTGTAAGTTGTTTAGAAACCTCTGTTGGAGGGTCTCACCCAGTCAGGAGGCATGGTATCTGGGACCCACTTAATGAAGTGCTCCGGCTGCCCCTTGGTGAAGGGGGTGTGCTGTGCTAGGAGAAATCCCACTTGTCCGGACTGCCCGGATTCCTCAGAGCCAGCAGCAGGAAGATTACATCTGCTGATCCATGGAGATCACAGCCACCCCTCCTCTCAGGGGCTCAGTCCCAGCAAGATCAGAGTTCTGTCCCTAAAACCCTGGCTGGAGTTGCTTAAATTCCTGCAGGGAATATGCACTTGGTGAGAAGGGATGGATCAGGGTCCAGCCTAAAGAGGCAGTCTGGCCATGAACTGCCACAGCTGCTGTGCTGCACTGTGGGGAATTCCTCCTGGGTCCAAACCATCCAGTCTCCTTGGCACCAGCAGGGGAAAAATGGCATTCCCGCAGAAACTCAGTAGTCTTAAGCAGTTTGCAGCCAAGTGGCCACCAAGAATCTACACAGCTGTGTTCTTGGGACCCAAGGCTCTGATGGCATGGGCTCATGAGTAGGATCTCCTGATCCATGGGTTGCATGGAACCGTGGGAAAAACATGGTTTCCCGGATGAAGTAGCACAGTCTCTCACTGCCTCCCTTGGCTGGGGGTGGGAGCTTCCCTTGCCCCATGTGGCTCCCAAGTGGGCTGTCACACCACCCTGCTTTTCCTTACTCTCTTTTTAGTGCATTAGATCCTGTTTTTTAGAAATGTGTTTCCAAATATAAACCACCTAGTCAGTCCCAGTGAGAGAACCTGGATACCTCAGTTGCTGGTGCAGGATTCACTTGCCATTTTCATTCTTCTCAGTGGGTGCCTGACTACAGCTGTTTCTAGTTGGCCATCTTGGCCCCTCCCCACCAAAATCACTCTCTTTAATCCTACCTGTGCTGCCCCTGGTATTCAAGACCGTTCACGATCAGGCTCCAGATACCCTCTCTAGACCAACCTTCTGCTTACTTGCCCACTCTTGACAAGTCAGCATCAGAGGAATGTCTGTTTCCAGAACACTTTCCAAGGCTGTTAGCTCTGTATCTTTACTCTTGTTATCTCTTCAGATGCTCAGGATAACTGACTTGTATTTATATTCCAGGTTATTTGCAGAGCAGGTTACATGTCTTACAAACCCCCATAGCCAAAGGGATTCCTTAAAGCTAGGTGCCAGCTCCACCTGCATCAGAATCACCTGGGCCCTTGAGACAAATGTAGGCTCCCAGACCCCTTTCAGGCCTTTTTCTGGCATTGCAATCCCAGAATCAGTGTTATTTAATAAAGACTCAATTGATTCTTAGTGATGCCAACGTTCAAGGTACTAGACCTGGAACACACGGTCTTCCAAACAGAACCATACAAATACCTGTTTTGATTTTCATAAAGGGCAACAGGAAACTTTGCTTTTCTTAAGAAAGGCACCTCAAGGTCTCTGAGTGAAACTTCCCACATGGAATGTTGTTTGTGCTCTTTCTGCAAGTGCCATCAGCAGTTTCAGATTCTTGGGCTGCTAACAGCCAAAGTACCCATTGGAAAAAAAAAAAGTCTATCTTTTTAGTGCATTAGATCCTGTTTTTTAGAAATGTGTTTCCAAATATAAACCAATTTCTTTCACCTGGTGCCAGCAGGCACCGTGTGAGCTGATGAGAAGCAAGTAAGGTCAGAGATGGCAGGGTCTAACTTGATGGTCAGGCATGTGGCCTCTGGGTCTCTCTGCCGGGGCTGAACTGGGCTCTGCCACTACCATTGTGACTTTGATCACATTACTTAACGTCTCTGCTTCTCAGTTTCCTCATCTGAAAGCCAGGGATAATAATAATACCTACCTGGTAATATTGTTAATGAGGAATAAATCCGTCAAATGGAGGAAATACTTAGGATGGAAACTAACTTGCTGTAGGCACTTCGGAACATGCTGCTGTGCTCAGCAGGCTTTGAATCTTTGCAATTCTAAACCCAACCTTTGAAGCTGGCTACTGAGTCCATCAAGTAGAGTGGCACTCTTCCCAGCACTTACATTTCTGCTTCTGAATTTCAGAGTAAGACAACTGCCATGGGAGGATTCTCCCGTGTTTTAATGAAATCATGACATGGAGGCCCTCTCCCCCAACACCCATACACACACACACACAGACATGAAGATGGAAGTGTTTAAGTCTCCTTCGTTGTACTCCTTGCCTTTGGTGAAGAGGGATTCTAATGATCTAATGATAATAGGCAGTTTACATCA
Source organism: Rhinopithecus bieti (assembly GCF_001698545.2). NCBI lineage: Eukaryota > Metazoa > Chordata > Mammalia > Primates > Cercopithecidae > Rhinopithecus > Rhinopithecus bieti. The sequence goes on along the minus strand of NW_016811454.1, from coordinate 1,940,905 downwards.
AAATCTTCCTATTGCACAGGCTTTAGAAATTAATGGGCAGGGAAAGAAGTCAGGTAAAGACATGGCCGTGATGCATTAGTATCTACTGCAAACACTGCATGTGCTACTCTAAAATATATATATAATCTAAAATATAGGAAAAGCCGACTTCATAAACAGTGGAACCGTGTATTTTGCCCCTAAAGTGTTCTGTCTCCAGGTACCACCTTGGGCACGAAACTGTGTAGTGGGTTCTCTTAAAGGGCAGGAGGAGATCAGGACCCTACACCATTGAACTTGTTAGCCCTAAAAGTCTGACCTTGGAATTGAACTATTGTCTGCTACATGATGAACAGATGAAATCCACAGTATTTACATACTGAAATTCTAGGACCACTGTTACAATAGAAAGAGAGAGATGATTTAAGGGGCTATCCAGTTAGGGTGATTTGGTGCTTTGGTTGCCATTCTCTTTAAACAAAGCCTGTTCTGTGGATAAACAGACCATGGGGTAGAGATACGCAGGCATCACCCAAATGGATTGCATGACTTTTTTGTGGCCACACAGGACAGCTTCTGCCTTCCAAAAGATTTCCTTCTCTACATGATTCTCATAATTGTCTTTTCTAATTGTTCTCAGCACTCACTTTAAAAGCCTCTCATCCCCTCATAAAGGAAATTATTTTAGCAGGACCATTTTTTTTATTACTATACTTTGTGTTCTAGGGTACATGTGCACAACGTGCAGGTTTGTTACATATGTATACATGTGCCATATTGGTGTGCTGCACCCATTAACTGGTCATTTACATTAGGTATATCTCCTAATGCTATCCCTCCCCCCCGCCCCTCCTCACAATAGGACTCGGTGTGTGATGTTCCCCTTCCTGTGTGCAAGTGTTCTCATTGTTCAGTGCCTACCTATGAGTGAGAACATGCAGTGTTTGGTTTTCTGTTCTTGCGATAGTTTGCTGAGAATGATGGTTTCCAGCTGCATCCATATCCCTACAAAGGACACAAATTCATCCTTTTTTATGGCTGCACAGTATTCCATGGTGTATATGTGCCACATTTTCTTAATCCAATCTGTCACTGATGGACATTTGGGTTGGTTCCAAGTCTTTGCTATTGTGAATAGTGCTGCAATAAACATACATGTCATGTGTCTTTATAGCAGCATGATTTATAATCCTTTGGGTATATACCCAGTAATGGGATGGCTGGATCAAATGGTATTTCTGGTTCTAGATCCTTGAGGAATTGCCACACTGTCTTCCACCATGGTTGAACTAGTTTACAGTCCCACCAACAGTGTAAAAGTGTTCCTGTTTCTCCACATCCTCTCTAGCACCTGTTATTTCTTGACTTTTTAATGATTGCCATTCTAACTGGTGTGAGATGGTATCTCATTGTGGTTTTGATTTGCATTTCTCTGATGGCTAGTGATAATGAGCATTTTTTCATGTGTCTGTTTGCTGCATAAATGTCTTCTTTTGAGAAGTGTCTGTTCATATCCTTTGCCCACTTTTTGATGGGGTTTTTTTTTCTTGTAAATTTGTTTGAGTTCTT
>NW_016811454.1:1923312-1937461 GCF_001698545.2 Rhinopithecus bieti | reverse complement strand
GAATCTCTAGTTCTTTTAATTGTGATGTTAGGGTGTCAATTTTAGATCTTTCCTGCTTTCTCTTGTGGGCATTTAGTGCTATAAATTTCCCTCTACACACTGCTTTAAATGTGTCCCAGAGATTCTGGTATGTTGTATCTTTGTTCTCATTGGTTTCAAAGAACATCTTTATTTCTAGCAGGACCAATTTTAGGACCATCTGATAGGATGAAACACTCTTAAGGACCATTTTCCAGATAATGTCTGCTAAACTGTCATACAGAATCCAAAACTCACTGCACATGCAGTTTGTTAATAACTCAATTCTTGTATTTGTGGTCATTGTTTACAGAAAAAAGAAGGAATTAAATATGAGCAACCAAAATTATACTTGTTTTAAACTGTTTGAGAAATGTCTTTGAGCACTCAGTCACTATCCTTTCTCCTCCATTTTCTGTACAAATATTTCCTTGGTGTCTACAAGGGCCACAAGCATCTGCTGCTGCACTCTCCACCCATTCCAGTTCTTTGCAAAGAACAAGAGTCCCCTCTTCTCATAATGCAATGGGAAATGTGAGTGATGAAAGTGGATTTTTTTCCGTAATCATTTCTATAATGTAGGCCATCAAATGATCATTATATTTTATGATTCTGTAAAATCTGCTGAAATCAAAGCTATGTAATATACATTGCAGAGGGCTCTGCTAATCCTTGCCAACCACATTCGTGCCTGGACCGAGGAGAAAGGTCTGGTAACTGGAAACCTGACACTAAAGGAATTCTAAACACAGACTAAAAGCATCTCTGTGCACATAGCATGGGCGAATCAAGTATATTAGTTTGTACTGATTTTTTTTAAAGCTTTGCAGTATTTGTAGAAGAACCAGAGAAGAAAGCACCGACCCCAGCTCAGCCACTAAATAATCTACGTGTGACATGCTCAAGAATGGCATGGCTCTGCCAGATGTCGACTTTCTGCCAATGAGTACAGGCACCTCTCTTAGACAGCTACAGGAGTTTTACATCATGTTACTTCCTGCCATTCAAACCCCAAATTTGGTCACAGTCAATTATTACCAAAAAAGGAAACCCATAAAGGCTACTTTGGAAGTTAAAAAATTAGCTTTGTTTTGGCTGCTAATCACACATAGTATTTTACAGAAGTTAAGAACAAGATTCTGCCCTTTGGAAGCTTTTCTGTAAGTGAAAAACCCAATGTGTATGCCTAAGCCGGACATTCACACCTCTGCTCATAAATCCTTTATGGTTTTTATACTTTCTGCTGCGTATCTTATTTCTTCACATGCTAAACTCACCCCCTTTCAAAACAAACTATCTTCCAGTCGCTGATGTGTCTCCAACTTAGTTGATTTTCCCCTCTGTGACTCTTCAACTTCATCTATCCTTCCACATCCTTTATGAGATACTGCAGGCGTTCTTACACTCTGCCTTGAGACATGTAGAGGAAGCGTGCTCAGCTCTGTATTGCAAGAATCTGTCACTGATACTGGAAGACTGAGGACTACAAATGATTTCTTTTAATAAATTATAGCAGGCTCAAGTTTTCCCCTTCAATAATGTCACTCCCACTCATTTGAATTCCCTTGTTCTTTCCTGAATGGAAGGAAAGGGTGTTGAGTTACAGCAGGTGGCAGAGAAGTTTGCATAATTCTGGCTTCTGCCTCTCCTGGGTATGAGTAGCTTATATGAAAATCATCCATCACATCTACTCTCAGGGAGAAAAGCTTGGGAGGCACTGGGGACAGAGGGAACAGGACACCAGCTTGACCTCGGGTTTGGGTTCATCAGCCCTCAAAGCCCAGGTACCACACTTCAAACTGTGGCCATCACATCTGGGTTTGACATTGTCTCCCTAAGACCCTGTGTTTGAAACCCTGTGTACTGTACTTTCAAACACATAAAGATGTTCCTAGATTATTGCATTTATGACAGAGACAAAGAAAATGTCTTTGCTGTACCATCATAAAAATAGTAGTTAACTGACCCTTGAATAAATACACTTAACCTGCACCTAGTAAGCCCAGTTTCCAGTTAATCTTGAGTCAAGATAGCTCTCAATTTCCTCAGCACCAGTTAGTCATGCTGAGCTCACTAGGAAGTCAAGGAAATTGAATCCCAGTCCAAGATTTATTGAGCACCTATTATATTTCAAGTACTCTGTAGGGCAACAGAGATAAGACAGTATAATCTTGTTCTTGGCAAACAAAACAAATAAAATAACCTCTACCCTGATAAAGTTTACAGTCATTCTGTGTTGGACCCAATCCAACCCTTTATTCAGCCCAGCATCCCTCCTACTTCCCTCTTCAGAAATTAGAGATCAATCTCACCTCAACCACCATCGATCCCTGGCTCCCAAAGAAAGCCCACTTTCTCCTCTTATTCCCCTACCTTCCTCCAGCCCCTACCCACATTGAACCTTTTATAGTTACTGTATGTGTGTGGGTTTTCTCTTTAAACTCTCTTGAACAAATTCAACATGCATTTGTAGAGCGCCTGTGATGTGCAAAGGCCTGTGTTAAGCTCAAAGGGAGATCATTAGATATGTAAGACTCAGTTCCTTCCTTCAAGATGCTTGTACTCCATGCAGTATACAACCAGCCACAAGGCAGGGTGAAAGACAGATGAGGTGAGAATGAGCAGCTGTGGTGAGGACAGAGGAGAGAGATTTTCTTTGCACTTGAGGGTGGTGGTGTAGACATGGGAGGATTCAAAATTGCTCATGCCCCTTCATCTGTTCCTGTAAGTACAGCCACCTCATTCCTAGCAAGAGGTTTGCCATTGATTTTGTTCTTCCAATATTGAGCCCTTTCCCTATACAGAATTGTTTTAGCAAATGTAGGAACATGTCTTTCATCCTTGCGTAAACTGAAGGTAGTCGGCACCCAGAGCTGGCTATCTGACCAGCTTAGCCTGATTTCCAGCCCTGCTTCTGCTGAATGAAAAACAGTGACATACTGACATGGCAAAAAAGAAGAAATCCTTATGTAAACAAAGTGATGCTTATTGCTTCTTTACATGTAAATAACATACATCTTTGTCGTGTTCAGACTTAATGGTTAACTTTCTGTATGTGTGCATCTATGTGATTGAAAACTGCATGCCTGAGATAGTTCCTATCAGTTTTCCAAGCAAAATCTGAATCCTTCTGGCCTCTAGAAAGGAGCCTAATTGAAATAAAATAAGCAATAATTTCAAAATACAGGTATTTTCATGACAGCCCCCTTTAAGAGTTATAAAGGATTGTTTATCTTTCCTTAAGTAAATATGGTTTCTGAGTAAAATTTTAAACGTTTAAATTGAAGTTTTAAGGAAAACAGTAACATACAAGTAAAACTCAAGAAGTCACATGAAAAATGAAAGGTCTTAAAGTACTGATACATTTGTTATGCGGATTCTTGTTTTAATCAGAATCTCCTAAGGAAGCTGCCCCTGGATTCCTCAGGGTTGGCTCAAAGCACACAATATCCGACACTGTGATAGGTATTGCTGGGGCCCCAGAATGGATTGGTTTTGGACTTTCCTACAAACACTAAGTTTCACACAAATAAAGAGACTATGAAAAGAGAAACTCACAATTAACAAAGTTAAAATTTTAGCTGCCTTTTCTGCCTCTAAGTTCTGTAGTTAATGAGGAAGGGCTTATTTTCCCTGTTTCAAAATTCTTGAGACAGAGTCTCTTTCTGTTGCCCAAGATGGAGTGTAGTGGTACAATCTTGGCTCACTACAACCTCTGCCTACCAGGTTCAAGTGATTCTCCTGCCTCAGCCTCCCGAGTAGCTGGAACTATAGGCATGCACCACCATGCCCAGCTAATTTTTGTAATTTTAGTGGAGACGGGGTTTCACCATGTTGCCCAGGCTGGTCTCGAACTCTTGACCTCAAGTGATCCACCCACCTTGGCCTCCTAAAGTGCTGGAATTACAGGTGTGAGCCACAGCCCCTGGCCCCAAAATTATTTTTTTAATAATTTAAAATAATACACATATAATACTCAGAAGAGCTTAGAAGTTGTGCTGGCAAAAGTCTGTAGGAAATTCTGTTATGAGCAAAAGGTTGTTATAAACAACAGCTACACACCATCCCCCCAAAAGACGGAAAAATTCTTCCAGCACTCTTTGAACCTTAAACAGTGTTTTGGTAGGCCAACTCATTGTTTTTCTTCTCTCTGAAAATTAAAATGCTAACTGTTATGATGAGTTCTACAGAAAAAGACAATTTCCATGACTTCATTTCTTGACAAAGAACAGCTACCTCACTTGCTTTCTGCCATATATAAGCAAACTCCCAGACATAAAGCCTCCCCTCAGAGGAAGCAACATGGGACCACAAAAGTGTCTTGAGGTCTGCCCTATCTGCCCACGGGAAGCCTCCCTCCTCACTGTGAGTGCTGGCCGCTGGGAGGAGCGAGGTGTGAGAGAAGAGATAGCGACTGTCCCACCATGTGCTCGCCAACTGCACTGTCACAGCCTCTCAGGGTGGCTTCTGCCCCGTCACCACTTGATCTGGATTCTCTCTCCAAAAATTTAAAAAAACAAGGCGTGCCTGTCTTTTATAATACTCTGTTCTAAAAGAGAGAAATCTCCAGGGAGAGAACAGGACCCTAAAAGTCCAAGGCCTGGAATTCTTCCTTTTTCTCTTTCCATTTTAAACAGGAAGCATTCATGCTAAGAGAGTCCAGAGGGAGCACTGGTTGTATGTTCATTTTAAGGCAAATAATGTTTGTGTGTTGCAAATGTCAGTGATTTATCCTAAGGGCTTAAAATGAGTGCAGAAAAACCACATGTTTCACTTCATGCAGAGAAATATCTTCAGTGGATTTTGAGAGAAAGCACAGGTTAAGAAATTTTTTAAGTGTATCAGATATCTCCAACATGAACCAAAAGGCCATAAAAATGCGCATGGTGAGATGGAGGGGAGAGACTTAAAGAATTCTTATGATAAAAGATATACCAAAGGCTGGAAGTTTTCTAAATCAAAAATGAAATTCTAAAGAAAAGGAAAGGTGAAATCCAGAGCCTTTGTTTCCCATGGCTAGAGTGACAGATTATCCATTTGTGCTCCATTTGTCATGGGCAATTTAAAATATAGCAAAGCAAACTGCACTGAATAACAGCAGCTGATGCTATAATAACTTGTACACAAACAATTTAATTTTTTTATCTGAAAATTCTAACTAAATTACCCCAAGCTCAAGGATCTATCTTTCATTATTATACATAGCCAAATTAAGACAAAAAAAGTAGAGAGAGAATTCTATTCATACTTATAGATTTGTTCACAAGCTGCTTTCTACATGCACCGAGCTGGAAGCTTGTCAAATCTTCATTGATTTGGGCAACTTACAGAGCTGTTTTAACATCCAGCTCCACAAATGATAGGGTGATTCTGACCCTCATTGACAGTACTTGATTAACCACAGACACCGTATTCTCACAGCACTGTCATTTCTTTCAAGTGTCCTAGCAGTGTGTCTGACATTGGGGATCTTTTCCTTAATTATTATTGTTTTCTTTTCTTTTTAAAAAATTATAAAAGGGGGAGTGGTAAAAAAAAAAATGGAAAGGATCTGGGGATGGTGGCAGTGGTGAATGTGCACAGAAGGTTTATGAGATTTTAAGAGCTGCAAACAGAACTCATCTGTTTAACCCCAGGCTAGATAAGATGCAGTCATCTGCACATTGTTTAGAGGCACACTGCTTCTGTTGTGGCAAATAGATCAGAAGATGCTTGTTGTCTTTAGTAGAGAGATCCAGACAGGGCCACTTTCTGTTAGTGTCTATTCTTACCCTGGATGTTTCTGTGTGCCTTACCCATTACAAGGTGCAACTTACAGCTGGTTTGGCATTTCCCTATTCTGCTACTGGCCTGGTGCTACTTCCTGGCTTTGTGGTAGAACTGATTACTTTATATCAAAACTTTAGGTGTGGGCTGGGCGCAGTGGCTCACACCTATAATCCCAGTACTTTTGGAGGCCGAACCTGGCAGATCACCTAAGGTCAGGAGATTGAGACCAGCCTGGCCAACATAATGAAACCCATCTCTACAAAAAAAAATTACAGAACTTAGCCAAGTGTAGTGGTGGGCACCTGTAGTTCCAGCTACTCAGGAGGCTGAGGTGGGGTTGCTTGAACCCGGGAGGCGGAGGTTGCAATGAGCTGAGATCGCACCACTGCACTCCAACCTGGGTGACAGAGTGAGACTCCCTCTCAAAAAAAAAAATTTAAAAATAAAATTAAGAAAGTTCTAGGTGCTCTGGCTTGGGACTTTTTCTAAGGACTGTAGAGAGTTTAGGGAGGGGAGGGACATGTGAATCCACACCAAGATGTAACAGTAGCCAACCAGAGTTAGACCAAGATGACAGCCCATTTAAAAGAGCACCTCACAAATTTAGAAAAGCGAGTGTGGTCCATGGAAACTTTATGACTCCAAATAACCTGAACATTTCTATCACCATATCTAGGACAGACTTCAGCCCAACCTGTCCTAGATATGGTGGTAGAAAAGGGGAGGGAACTAATGACCCCATCCTTAAGAGAGGCAAACTCACTGCCTTATTTAGGAAACTAGTTTGGTTACTATAATAAAGGCCAACAGAAAAGGGTATAAACAATATAGAAGTATATTTTCCTCTCATGCACCAACCTGAATGGAAGCAGTCCTGATTGACACGGCGACTCCATGGCAATGGGGACCCAGGCTCTCACCTTCTTATTGCTCTGCCTCCCACAGCACGTGGTTTTCACCTTGTGGCCTAAGATGGTTTTTCTGATGGCCAACAGGAAGGAGAGAAGGGAAGAAGGTCCCTTCTCTTCTTTTTAAGGGCACGCATCACTTCTCCCATCCCATTGGCCAGACCTATTTGATGGCCACGCCAAACTGCGCAGGAGTCTGAGGAACATGTTCTCCAGCCAGACAGCCAGCTTAGGAGCTGCTGACATGTGTTTCTTCTTCTCTTTTCAGGGGAGGACCCGCAGATCCTGTAGACTATCTGCCAGCAGCACCTCGAGGGCTCTACAAGGAAAGGGAGCTTCCCTATTATCCAGGGGCTCATCCTATGCACCCTCCCAAAGGGAGCTATCCCCGCCCCACAGAGCTGAGGGTGGCAGATCTCCGGTATCCTCAGCACTACCCACCTCCGCCTGCTCCCCAGCACAAAGGACCGTTTCGACAAGACGTCCCGCCTTCCCCTCCCCAGCACCAAAGAATGCCAGCCTATCAGGAAACGGGCAGACCAGGGCCCCGCGGGGGCAGCCCAGACCAGTACCCTTACCGAACCCAGGATTCCCGGCAGAAGAACCCCATGACTGCAGCCGTATAGCCGAGTGCCACCGAGGCCAACCCAGCCCAGAAAGGAAGGTGTCTACACTACTTTTGCCCTTTCTAAACCTGAAGACCTCCTTGGTGTTCGGAATTCTCCATGGGACTGATTAGCGTTTTCTCACTGACGTTGTAACGCTTGACTGCTAATCAGAGGGGAAAAGAAGGGGAAGGGGATTGGGGAGAAAAAAATCAGAAGGAAGATGAAAGATGGGGCTATAAAAACAAAACTACCTGCTAGTTGAAACATTTTCAGAGTTGTTCAGATCAGTGAGAGCGGCAGCGGAACACGCAAACAGCTAACAGTGGAGCTCTCCTCTGGGGAGCCTCCCTGACTAGATAACCTGTGCTGATGTGCAGACACGTGGACACCCCGCACCCCGCAGCATGAGATTGGCGGTCCAGAGACAGCCTCTGCCAGGCAGGGTTACCCGCGCAGAGGTGGAGTCTCAGCCCCCTTCTTAGAGCCGTGAAGTCTAAGGAGTGGCAGAGTAGACAGAGATAGGGGCATCTGAAGTGAGTATAGACTTTTTTTACTGAGAAGAAAAACAAACAAGAGCAAACATGGCTAGTGATCTCAAAATATTTTGTACCCAGAGAAAGACTGCATTTCTTTAATTGTAGAATTTCTCAGGTTCCCAACACCACTCATTTGATGTAAACATTTCATGTTTCCTAACTTTTGATATGAAAGTCAGTAAAATGCAGTATTAGTCCTGGGAGAATGTGCACAGCTGGTCAGAGCTTCCAGGAGTATCTTCCCAGGACCAAGGTGATCAGGTTAAGAGGGTTGAACATCCCACAGCCCTCACCTTCCTCCCTCTCGCATTCCAGGCATGGAGATATCTGGTTTCAGAGTCAGCCCCAAATCTCCTGCCTAGAATTACTTTAACTGGGGTCTCTACTTTAAGGTTCCCACTTGAGGGCTAAAATGTAGTTGGGAAAAAGAGGGCCACTGGGGAGGTCTCACAGGAGGCAGTGCCCTGGAAATGCCAAGTCCAGACTCAGTGCCAAGTGGTAACCATCTGCACTCGGGGACAGTGAGCTGACTGTGGCCTCTGGAAACTGATGACCAGCAGGTATTAGATGGAAGTGAATGAGAGAGACAGAGAGAGAGAGAGAGAGAGAGACAGAGAGAGAGAGAGAGAGAGAGAGAGAGAAAGAGGGAGAGAGAGTTTGAACACGTATGATTGCCAGTATGGAGAATGAAAGATTGATAGTGCTTTCTGGAGAGTTTGATGCAAAAGCAGGGGAAAATGGAGGGAAAGAGAGAAAAGGCACTAAGACTAAATCCACCTGCGTTTGCTATATTTCATTAACTAAAGTCAGGTCAGGGCAGGGCCAAGGCCTCCAATTGGAAAAGGACAGTGTTATGGCTTTAAAAAGCTGAAACCCCACCCTCTAAGTTGAACCAACCTATCACAATGTTTTCTGAGCTTTGCAGTAATTTTCTATGAAAACCTCTAAAACATACAACCTGGCCCAAATGAGAGCACAAAGAAAAGATGTGGAAGACAGTGAAACCTGAGCATTGGTTTGAACCAGGCAGTGACGCTTGATATACTTTAAGCCTTTTCACATTCCTTCTTTATTCCCTCCAAAAAAAAAAAAAAGTCTTGAGTTTAATTTAGGTCTATTTTGGCTGAGATTAGCATACCTCTGACTCACAGGATTTAATAAATTATAGTAGTATTGAATACACAGGACATCCCTCTACCCCAGCCTACTCTTTTTAATTTAAAATAGAATTCTGTTACCAAGAAGGATGCAACTGCTAGTTTTAGACATAAATAGTGTTATATACTGGACTTTGCCATATTATTTTCTTAACTACAGTTTACTATGGCGCTGTTGAAAACAGACTATCAAGTTTTTTGTCTCTGTTCTGTCATCTCTGTTAAGCCAGGAACCTTTAGATTGTTTGCAATTTGTTCTAAGTGGTTGAGGATCTCAGGCTCTGCTCACCTGAGGTGGAGTGCGGGGGAGCTACGGGTTTCCCTGCTGACCTGCTCAATGCTACCTTCCCCTCAAGCTAAATACACCTTAAAGAAGAAAATGATAACATGAGGGATGTGTAACTTGTTTTGAAGCATTAAAAACCAGCAGTTCTTCAGTATGTTCCATATTTTAACCAAACTACTGTAGACTACTAAACATAGCCAAGCCAGAACGTTCCTTCTGAATTAAGCCTAGGCCACTTGAGGGGCAGCCAGGCGTGATGGTGTCAGGTAAGAATCCTCTGTCTTGAAGGAGTGGCCTTTGCAGGAAGAGTGCCCATGTTTTCACCTGCAGTGTTGCCACCGGAGTGTGCAATACCTCCTGCACACAGGCTCAGGGTAAACTGCTCCAAAAGTGGGTTTTGTGTTGTATACAAAGTCAATAAAATAGTTGCTAATCCTGAGTGGCAGCCAGTGATGTGAAGGTACTATTAAAGTGAACAAAAACTAGATTGCAACAGTTTTCTTTGCTTGCTTGAAGTATAACACACGCTCCATTTGATCCTGCCTGAAAGAAGCTAACATTGTATTTGTGACAGACAGAGGCTCTATCAAGCCAAGCAACAATTAACAGCTCAAATGTAAGATTTATAAATGCCTGTGTACTCACCCTTCAATTGTTACCACCCAGAGGTTACAGGACTCTTTCCCAGCATTTAGGGGAACAGGTTTTTAGAGTATTTAGAAGACCAGGCTATAATCAGTAATGTGCCTGGTAGCAGGAAATAGCTCCCAATTTATTTATGGCCTTGGGAAAACTCAATCCGGTGTCTCCGTGTAGCTCAGAACACTAATAGCCCCCCCGGAAGAGAGTGGCGCATTGAGCCCCAAACCCAATCAACATCCATCCACTTGGCTGCAGATCTGACCACTGGGTCATGAAGGCCGTGAAATGATGTTTGCCCTCAAGTCACTAGGTATTTTAAAAGCCCTATTTTCTCCCTTTTGCAGGAGTAGAGATGAAAGAGGACAGACCATTGAAAACTTCTAGATGCAGGAGAATTGAGACTTCCACAAGGGAGAGAAACAGCCTCCCCAGAATCCATTATGCCATCGGGCGGTGGCACTCACTCTTGCCACAATGCCGTTTCCTTACAATATCAAATCAGTGGGTGAAATACAAACTCAGAAGCAGGAATATTTTCTTAAATCATAACCTAATAGCCAACAAAAATTGAAAAAACAATTATTCTGAAGCTCATTATTCTTAGATCTGTAGGTATATATGTGTTGACCCCCACAGGATGGCACCAAGTAAAGATCTTAAGAGCATGGTAGGGGTTCTCAGACTGTCACCCATGGATCCTGATGGGGAAGAATGGAGGCTTCACTGTAGCTCTAGCTTTCCACCAACTCAATCAAATTAAAACGTGACTCATTATCCCTTCCAAAGATTCATAAAATTATTGAACTAAAGTGATCTTCTGAAGAAAAGCCACCTCACAACGTTAGGAGGCTCATAAAGCTCATTTCTCTTTTCCCTGGTATGCAAAAATATCAAGCCTATAAAGAGTAATTATTTCCCCAAACCTGTAACTACTGCATTCCTTTTCTTTGGAGGAACATTATAGCATTTCAGGAGTGTAGAGAGATCTAAAGAATTTGGTCTGAATGTGTGTCTGTACAACTCCCTTTGGCATTAAACTCTGAAACCTACAATGAATGGCCTTTAAATTGGGAGGACACCCTACTGCTTTCCGAGTCCATGAGCAACAGAAAGACTGGTCTTAGTGCAATTAGGCAGGAGGGATTTGGAATCAGAAACAGCCACAGGAGTATTTCTCAGCACTCTCAGTTCCTGCCGACTTAGCTGGAAACGATGCCACAGCAAGACCAGAAAGAGGAGTCTCTGTAAGGTATCCCTACAAAGTCACTTTTCTGATAAAAGGTGGGGAAAAAAAAGTTAGATATCTAAAATAAGCCTAGAATCTCACACGCAGCTGTGACTTCTAAGTGAAACTCTTTCTCCCTCATGTCCTTAAATAGTCACAGAATCGCACACAGCCTGACTTTTAAAGACAGGCTTGGCTACAGGAAATGAACCAACCCCAAAGACTCTTCTAGCCTGTCTCCTGACTGGGCTCCTTCAGAAAGTGTTCTCCTGTTCCATCTGCAGGGCTGCTTACTACTGGAACCTAAAACAAAACCTGTTGTTTGTCCCGTCACTTTTTCTGATGTTTCCTGTGCTTTTGTGATACCAAGTCTGTTCATAAGTTCTGAAGATAAATTCTGTGAAATCATATTTTGGCATATGGGGGTGGAGGATGAATTCTTTAAAACTTTTAAGATGATCTCATTTGTACCACAGAAAACATTTTGGAAGTTGTTATATATGAGTATATAAATTTTTCTTGTCATATTTTACATTAAAATAAAGCTTTATTCAGTCATTAAGACATCAGAGTCTTGGATTGCTTTAGGATGAGGGTGTCCAATCTTTTGGCTTCCCTGGGCCACATTGGAAGAAGAATTTTCTTGGGCTACTTGTAAAATACATTAACACCAATGATAGCTGATGAGCAAAAAAAAAAAAAAAAAAAAAAAAAAACTACAAAAAACCTCAATGTTTTAAGAAAGTTTATGAATTTGTGTCGGGTAGCATTCAGAGTCAACCTGGGCTGTGGGTTGGACAAGCTTGCGTCAGGATCTGATGGATAAATAGGTGGGTCTGGGCCTGCTCACCCTGGAATAGCAACATTCGGTAGTTGCGGAGCCATGTTCAAAACAGCAAGAGTGCAAAGAACAAAAGGAACGAGAGCGTCAGTCACATGCTGGGCTCCCCAAGAAGCAGATGCTGAGACAGAGATTCTCAAGCCGGTTGTGTACTGAGGAGTGCACTTGGGTTTCAATACCTTAAAAAGGGAGGGAAACAGGCCTGGGCAGAGGGAGAAGCTGAGCTGTAGTGTATGCCTAGCTTAGGCCTCAGCCACCCCACAATGGGAGCAGCAACAGCTCTTCAGCGCTGTCCCCCAGTTGGGACAAGGGAGCTGAGCCTTTATGCCATCATTGATTGGTAAATACAGGTTACCTCTGGAAAGAAGAAAGATCTAGCTAGGGTACGGCAATTTTCTTCAGTTGAGGCAAACCCAAAGAAAGCTGACAGCTGGGGCCCATCTTTGAATGGTACTCAAAACAGCTGGAAAAGTTTCGTCTTAAAGCGGCATCTGAGCAGCCCGCCACAGCATTCAAGACAGCTTCTAAAACTGGCAACCGCTTTCTGGTGCTGGAATCACTCTTATCTCTAGAAAGTTCTCCTTGAGACCATCCCTGTCACTCCCCAGCTCCTTTATTCCCCTCGCCTAGTCTCAGACCTCCCCATACTCCTGGTAAGCCCATCCACAGCCAAGGTTTTGGCTGCCACCTCTCTACTGACTGCTGCAGCTCAGCTCTGTGCCCTGAGCTTACGCATTTCTCCTTTTCCACTGCACATTCCCATTTGGATGTCCTGCAGAGCCTTTAAACATAACACGCCCACACTGAAAACACGCTTTCTCCAAAGAAACTTCCTCCTCACAATTCTGTCCTGGCCAAAATGTGAACCAAGTTCACAGCTAAAAACTGGAAACCTGGAAATTATCCTAGATTTCCCATTTATAACTCTGCCCCTTCCTCCTACACATTCCCATATAATGAGATGGAAGGCCAACATTCTGTCCTGCAATTCCATCAAATATGTTTATGTTTCCTGATACCGTGACATGCCTGGGCTCCGCCTCATCACTTCTCCCCCAGCCCCTTCAATAGCCTTCCATGTGATCTCCCCACTTCAGGTCTTGTTCCCTCCAATCCACCTCTGTGCTATACAGCCCTGCCCCCTGCTTCTGTAAATAAAGTTATACTGGAACACAGGCACACCCACTCATTTACATGATGCTCTAGAGCTCTTTCACTACAACACCAATCCCTGCTCTGTATTCCTGCCTGGGAATTTTTCTGAAGTAGAGATCTGACGATATTACTCTTCTGGAGGCAGCATGTCATCTTGAAAAAAATGTTGGCTTTGAAAACAGGTAGGCGTGGATTTAAAAAAAAGTTCAACCACTGATTGGTTGCATATAACCTTGAATAAAATACTTATTATCCCTCTAGCATCATTATGAAGTAGAACTGCTATTCACCTTATAGGGCTGCTTTGAGAATTAAGTCACATGACATAGACAGCAGGCCCTCAATAACATCATTTCACTCAATGTTGTGTCATTATGACATTGATTAGGGAAAAAAACAAAAAAAAATTGATTCCTGGCCAGGGCCACTGCCCGTGTGGAGTTTGCAGTTCTCCCCATGTCTGCATGGGATTGTTCCGGATACGCCAGTTTCTTCCCATGTCCCATAGATGTGACCATTGGGTTAAACGGCATGCCTAAATAGTCCAATTGTGAATGAGTGTGGGCGTGAGTCCTCCCTACAATGGAAGGGCATCGTGTCCAGGGCTGGTTCCCGCCTTGTGCCCTGAGCTGCCCACATAGGCTCCAGCCAACCATGGCCCTGAACTGATTATGTAAGTGGGTTGAAAAGTGAGTGGAGGCCGGGTGCGGGGGCTCACATCTATAATCCCAACACTTCGGGAGGCCAAGGTGGGCAGATCACATGAGGCCAGGAGTTCAGGACCAGCCTGGCCAACATGGCAAAACCGCATCTCTAATAAAGATACAAAAATTAGCCAGGCGTGCTGGCGCACACCTGTAATCCCAGCTACTCAGGAAGCTGAGGCACAAGAATCACTTGAACCCAGGAGGCAGAGTTTGGAGTAAGCCGATATCTTGCTACTGCACTCCAGCCTGGGTGACAGAGCAAGACCCTGACAAAAAAAAAAAAAAAAAAAAAAAAAA
>NW_016811454.1:1900546-1922888 GCF_001698545.2 Rhinopithecus bieti | reverse complement strand
GAAAGAAAGAAAAGAATATAAAATAAAGAAAAATGAGTGGAAAAATGAATACAAGATAATCTAAAATACAAATTTATAAAGTAAACAATCATACAAATGCACAGTAAACGATGCGGTACAAGAATGCTCAGTGAGCCCACAATATCTGTGATTGTTTTTGAACCGCATGGTGGTAGGAAGTGCTCCTTACAATTTCACTTTGTAAACATTTATTCCTTGATTTAACGCACTGCCATTACTGACTGATTCACCAAATTATGGATAAATTATTTTCTTATTTATCAATCTTTCTTCAGTGTATGTATAGCTCACATGTATTTTTCATGTGTAATATTAGAAGCGTTTTGGGTCTTTATTTAGAAGTTTAGTGATGCTTTTGTGACCAGAAGTATGCCATAGGAACATAACTCTTGCTTCTATCAGTTAGGCTATGGTAAAATTAGTGTCATTCTACATCACTTCACTCAAAGTTGCAGTTTCCAGTAACCCATTAAGTATGTTAAATGAGGACTTACTGTATAGAAGCACTGGTGCCAGCTTCCAAGAGCCAACTGTATGCATCTCATCCCAACTCCACATTCAGTGATATCATGGAGAAAGGCTGAAACGGGATATGTTGGGAGTACTTACAACACAGGAATTGGAATATCCGACAAATCAGGGCGTTTTTTCCTTCCCTCGGGAGAGCTAGTTGTTAAACATTTCCCAGCACACCATGGTAGTAACATACCCAGCAGTCAAGGAAAATCCCTGTCCCCATTACACACACACACACCCCTTAAAACTTTTCTGTGGCTTCCTACTACTTACAGCTTAAAGTCAGAAATCCAAAACCCCTGTATGCCTCTCCCACCTCCATCCTTACTGCTCATTGCTTACATCTTGTGCTAATGTTATTTCTTTTTGAGACAGAATCTCGATGTGTCGCCCAGGCTGGAGTGCAATGGTGCGATCTTGGCTCACTACACCCGTCGCCTCCCAGGTTCAAACGATTCTCCTGCCTCAGCTTCCTGAGTAGCTGGCATTACAGGCACGTGCCACCACACCCAGCTAATTTTTGTATTTTTAATAGAGACTGGGTTTCACCACGTTGGTCAGGCAGGTGTGCTAATGTTATTTCTAGTGACTTTGATCCATGTGACCTGGACACGAATTCTCACAGCTCCATACCCTGGCAGTATGCAGTAGGCAATAGCACAGCTGCGCCTGCTCGAAGTACCCTCTTTGCCCACCCTTCTTTGTCCTGTGGATCCTCATTCATCTTTCAAGCCCAGCTCAAGCAGCTCTTTCTCCACGAAGCCTTGAAGACAGAAATTGGAGACTGGCTCCTTCCCTTCCACCCCGCTTTCTTGTAGCAGGACTTACTGCAGGGTAAGTCAGAAATTCTGATATAGGCCGCCACATTTTACAGATTTCCTCTCAACTTGGGTTCCACGTGAGACTCATTTGCACCAAACAGACCCAGCACTCTGACAGACGGAACTGAGGCTAGGCCTGCTCTTGCTGGCTAACCCAGCACCAGAGGCATTTGGTTTTATTGCTGGAGTGCCCAGGCTCTAGCTTCCTGGGCATCAAAAGGCTATGTGATGGTTAGCCATTGTGTCAGCATGCATCCCAGATGAAGCAACGGGCTCCTGTTGTCCACTGGTTTTTTGAATCCTTTTTTAGAAACAGCTTTATTGAGGTATGTTTGCAGAGCTGTGCAACCATCACCACAATCAATTTTAGAATACTTTCAACATCCAATAAGAAAACGCCATAGTCATCAGGAGTCATTCCCCATTTCTCCACTCCCCCATTTCCTCTGCCTTACCCCATCCAGGGGAACCACTTTTTTCTATGTTTGCCTGTTCTGGAATTATCCTAAGTATCCATCAATGGATGAATGGATAAAGAAAATGTGACATATGTACACAATGGAGGACCTTATTAGTCTATTTTCATGCTGCTGATAAAGACATACCCAAGACTGGGAAGAAAAAGGTTTTATTGGACTTACAGCTCCACATGGCTGCGGAGGCCTCAGAATCACGCCGGGAGACAAAAGGCACTTCTTACACTGCGGCAGCAAGAGAAAATGAGAAAGATGCAAAACCGCAAACCCCTGATAAACCATCAGATCTCGCGAGACTTATTCCCTACCACGAGAACAGTATGGGGAAACCACGCCCATGATTCAAATTATCTCCCACTGGGTCCCTCCTACAACATGTGGGAATTATGGGAGTGGAATTCAAGATGAGATTTGGGTGGGGACACACAGCCAAACCATATAAAGTAGTATTCAACCATAAAAGAAGATAAAATCCTGTCATTTGTGACATCATAGGTAAACCTGGAGGCATTATGTTAAGTAAAATAAGCCAGACACAGAAAGACAAATACCACATGTTCTCACTCACATGTGTGGCATTTTAGAAAGCTGCTCTCCTAGCAGAATAGAGCAGAATGGTGCTTACCAGAGACTTGGGTAGTTCAGAGAGAGAGGAATGGGGAGATGTGGTCAAAGGATACACCATCAAAGATAGGAGGAGTATTTTTTTTTTTTCTGAGACAGGGTCTCTGCTGCCCGGGCTAGAGTGCAGTGGTGTAATCATGGCTCACTGCAACCTATGCCTCCCAGGCTCAAGGAACTCTCCCATCTCAGCCTCCCAAGACTACAGGCACGTGCCATCACACCCAGCTAGTTTTTTGTATTTTTTGTGGAGATGGGGTTTCACCATGTTGCCCAGGCTGGTCTCGAACTCCGGAGCTCAAGCAATCCATCTGCCTTGGCCTCCCAAAGTGCTGGGATTACAGGCCTGAGCCACCGTGCCTGGCCAGGAGAAGTATTTCTTTTCAAAAATTGTCCAGAATCTCTGACTTTCTTATCACTGAAGGTAGCAACTTTCTCAGTGGGCCAGCTCTGTAATGTTTTTCTGAGACTTATTCCTGGAAACACTGCCTAGAGCCTGCTCCTCCAGCCCTTCCAACAATTTCATAAACACCTAACTCCCCACATGAAATTCCTTTGTTTCAACTTGCTAGAAGAGGCTCAGTTATCTGCAACTCTACCGACACAAACACCTTCCACACCCCTTCTCCCGAGGCAGAGTTGGTAATTCTACACTGTATGTTACTGAGATGCTTTCTGCAGATTCTCAATAAAACTTTTACTACCTGTATTACAATAATTAGTTTCCACGTCTGTGTGGCCCTTCTAAGGTGTACCTTATTTGTAACGCACTGCCTGGCTCTGACTATATGCTTAAATAATATTTGTTGAATTCATTTGAATGAATAAATGAGGTGTGAGGATTTTTTTCCTGAATTGTTACACTGCTGACGTTCCACTTCGAAGCTCAAGCTGTAAATCTCAAAGTCCTGTCGTTAAAGATCACCTGGTGTTATTCTTGAGGTGAAAGGTGTTAGCTCACGTGGGCAGGCTGGATTCTAATTGAAAACACGAAGAACCAGGCCAGGAGATTGTAAATGCAATGGGTAATGCATTATTTGGAGAGTAAAGAGGGACTTGAGCAAATCGAAAATGTATTACTTACAACCTACTAAGATGGAAATACTTTTAGCGACAGGTGATTACTATTATTGTATAACTCCTTGGATTTTAGGCAAGTGCTTTCCGATCACTTGTATTACCAGTACTTTTCAACAACTGTAGATGGTGAGTTGGAATGATTGCCTGACTTCCCATAAACTGAGTCCTCTATACAATGGTACTTAATAAAAGATTTAATGAAAGCTATTTATTCCAAAGAAACTAGAAATTACTTTGCAAGTGTCTTGGTAACTGAGATTTCTCTTTTAGTGGCCATATTTATTCTGATTCTTGTTTACATTACATGCTGCATATTATATGATCACAGTAATTTTTGCTTCTCACACAAAGAACATCAGGTTTATATTTTTTAAAATAGCTGAAGAAACTGAGGCATGAAGCCCGCCGGGTGTGGTGGCTCACGCCACTAATTGTACACTTTGGGAGGCTGAGGTGGGAGGATCATCTGAGGTCAGGAGTTCACAACCGGCCTGGCCAACATAGTGAACCCTGTATCTACTAAAAGTATAGAAATTAGCCAGGTGTGGTGGTGGGCACCTATAATCCCAGCTATCTAGGAGGCTGAAGCAGGAGAATAACTTGAATCCGGGAGGCAGAGGTAGAAGTGAGCCAAGATCGCACCATTGCAGGAGAATCGCTTGAACCCGGGAAGCGGAGGTTGCAGTGAGCCGAGACTGTGCCATTGCACCCTAGCCTGGGCAACAAGAGCGAAACTCCATCTCAAAATAAAGAAGCCAACCAGGCAATTCACAGCTACACAGTGGGGAAAGAAAGCTAAACTTTTTTATTTGTTAAGTATTTTTGAGAGCCTACCATATTCCAGCTAGCTCCCGAGTAGACTTTCTGCTTTGCAGTGGGAGGGGTACCTCTCAGATTGCATGCAAAGATCCTTCCTTAGCCTGTGGCCAATGTGCCTCAACTCTGTGCCTTCCTAATCACTGGACTTTCAGAGGCCCTTTGTCATGGTTAAAGATGACCCAAGTCCTCTGAAAGTGGCAGAGAGATGCTTCAGCTGTCAACATTTGAAAGCCATTTTAAAGATCATCCTTTCAACTGAAACCTTTATATTTGGTTGTTACCAACAATCCCCACACAAACCCAAATACTAAGTTTGTTGTATAATCATGAATGTGTGACATCATAAAAAATAGAGTTTTGCCAGGTGCAGTGACTTACACCTGTAATCCTAGCACTTTGGAAGGCTGAGGTGAGAGGATGGCTTCAGCTCTGGAGTTTGAGACCAGCCTGCATGACAAGAGACCTTGTCTCTACAAAAAATCGAAAAATTAGCCAGGTGTGATGGCTCACACCTGCAGTCCCAGCTACTCGGGAGACTGAGGCCACAGAATAGTGTGAGCCCAGGAGCTGCAGTGAGCTATGATCACACCATTGCACTCTAGCCTGGGCAACAGAGCAAGACCCTGTCTCTGTCTATAGATAGATATAGATTTAGATATAGATATATATAGAGAGAGGAGATATATGTGTATATGTATTTATTTATAGACAGAAACACACACACATATATAGTTTTAACTAGATCCTAACAACCCTTGACTTTGTAGCTCTTCTGCCTCTTTAGTCTATTAAGAAGTAGAAAAATAAAATGACATTTAATTTTAGCCCAACGCATACTTACGTCAGACACTGTAAAATGCTACAGACGATCCCAGTCATAGACAAGCCTTGGATTCTACTCCCAATGACCCGAGAGTTGAGTAGAAGAGAAAAACGTGTTCACAAAGAGCCAGATCTCAAGGCTGAATGTGATCAGTGCTTGAGGGAGGTACCTTATAACTGGGAAGCCTGCAAGAGGGAGGCTGACTTTAGACTTTGGGCATAGTCAGGAAGGTCTCGTGGAAGACACGACATCTGAAATAGCCTTAAAGGATCGGAAGACTGTAAATAGGCCAAGCAAAGAAGGATATTGGCTTTCCAGATAAAGAGCAGAATAGGAGCATCTGCATGGAAACAGGAACTCCCCAAATGCGTTTGACTGGGTGGTGGAGGGAGGGTTGTAGGTGAGTGATAATAAAAGCTAATACTTATTCACTGCTTAGTAAGTGCTAGATACTGGTCTAAATATTTTTCATAATTTATCCCATTTAATCCTCAAACTCTGTAAGAAAACAGAGCCTTAAATGAATTAAATAACTCACCCTTGGAATTTCAGATCCAACAAGAGCAAGTTACTTAGGGGCTTACTTAGGTACTTAGAAAAGTCACTCACACAAATGGGTGTTTACATAAAATTGGCCCCAGGAAAGCACCATGAGAACTGAACTGGAAAAACTCAACAAATCATCAGCTCTTACTTGAAAGGAAGGGGGGCTAATATTTATTGAGTATACAAGAGCTATGCTAGTTGCTTTCCCTACGTTTATCTCATTTTCTCTTCACACCAATCAGGTGACTATTTTATAGACAAGAAAACTGAGGTTCCAAGAGATTAAGAACCAGCTGTAGCTAGTAAAAAGGGAGTTCTGATCTCAAATCCAGCTGGGAGTCCATGGCCTGTCCTCCTTGCTACACCAATGAGGAGTGGAGATTAAAAGTAAATCTCAATGTAATCTCTTTTCATTCTTCACAGCTTACGTTATGATTACTATTTAAAGTGTGTGCAATGTTGACAATTCAGAACGTGTAAATGCAGATTTTGACATTTTAGACTGAAGAAACAGGCAGCCTTGGGTTAGTTCCACTATATATTAAATGATAATCTATGAAGACAGCAGTTTTGAAAGGTATCCAGGCAAATAAGTTGTACTTCTGGCTGAAGTCAGACAGGTAGATGAAACTTTGATGACTTAATTCCCCCAACTGTTAAAGGTATAAGCAGACCAGGACCCTGAGTTGGAGACAGGCTGCCAGAACATTTATTAGTAGCAGTAAAACGCAGAGCCATAATTTCAACAGGTGATCTTGCCTCTCCAGCTAATTGTTTTCCAAGGTTTCTCGGCTCAGAACCATTCAGCATTCTTATCACCTGGGAAATGTGCGCGCTCCTTAGGATATTTTCCGGCATGCAGCCACCCCCGTCCTCTAGTCACGGCAGTATTTTTGCTCAAAGAGCTGTTGATGAGATTTAAGAGCCGCCCCTGCTCCACAAAGCGCTGTCTTGCTGATCTTCAGAGAGTGCCGTGGTGTCACCCTCTGATTTATGGCGAGTGCAGCTCAAACCCAGCCCAGTGCTTTATTAAAGCAGCTTTTAGTCATATTATACCTTCCCAGCTCCGAGGCTTCCACCATCTAGGAGTCGAATCCCTTTGATAAGTAGCATTCTGGGTCATTGGAAGGTGGGGGCTGTGCTTCGTACTCTCCCACCATCTTGCCTCCCAAACCCCTAGGTGTGAGACGGTGGGGCAGGGAGGGGTGATGGAGAGCCAGGCGCAGCCCTGCTCTCCAGGCGGCTTTTCAATTTTCTTTTTTTTTCCTGACCCTCTCTTGACCTTCTTCATGTGACAGTGTTTGCCCTGGAGCTGTGCCTCTTCACAGGGATTATTTTTTCCATCCAGGCTTTAAAGGGGGAGCTTGAGAGAGGTATGGCCACACTGCTTTGGGACCCACTTTCAAAGGCACCTGCCCTCCGGGCTGTGACTTTGAGTATCTGCAATATCAAGCTACAGGATGCAGGCCCCCTGCAGAAGACACATTCCATCAGCAGCATTTGCATATCTGCAGGTGAACTGTCTTACAGGTTTGGAGTGTGCAAAGCCAGGCTTTGTCCCATAACATGGATCTTTGCTTCTGTTGATGTATCACCCCCTGCCCACAACACACAAACCAGGCTCTTGCCAAGTAAGG
Organism: Rhinopithecus bieti; assembly: GCF_001698545.2. NCBI lineage: Eukaryota > Metazoa > Chordata > Mammalia > Primates > Cercopithecidae > Rhinopithecus > Rhinopithecus bieti. The sequence continues at coordinate 1,915,528 of NW_016811454.1, read as the reverse complement.
CCAGAGATGGGGAAACTTGTGTATTCTGTTCAGAGGTAATGAGGTCCTCCCCAGGGGCCTGCATCAGGACCTCTCAGGCCCACCTTCCTTAGGGGTGAATCCTACACCATGTCCCTGCCCTAGCAAACTCATTGGAGCAGTGTTGATAAGCTGAGTCACACTGGGTCAAGGTTGGGAAATAACTGGCAGGGGCGCCCTCCTCGCTCCCCCAGTTCTCCATGCGGGATGAGCCATCACAGGCCCTGTGGGGGATGGGTTACCGTGACTCTGGCATTGACAGACTGGGTGACCCAGCTAGCTACTGGCCATCTCTTAACCTTACCCACTTGTCTTTAAAGTGGTGGTTGTGCTGACTTCACAGGGTGATGTGAAGACTACACGAAGCATTTAGTACAGTAGTTGATGGAGGCTCTGGGTTATTTACCATCATTAGTCCTTATTTCCACAAAGAATCTGGTTTTAGGTGGTGCTTAAGTAGCACATAATCACCATGAGAAAGCTGTTTCCTTTCCGATCCTCCGCTTTGGTCAACAAGAAAAACTTGATCAGGTGCTAGGATGTCTTCAACATCCCCCTAAAACTTGCTAAACTATTATACTCAGACAGCAGGCCTCAGCTTGAATTTCTGCAGGCTCTAGCTGGAATTCCATAACATTGTTTTGCTTTCATTATATTAATTGTATGATTGTCTCCTATTTAGGAAAAAAATGATCCTGAGTTTTTTCACTTACAGTAGTAAAGTAAGGTTTTGTGAAAATTATTAACATTTAGGTAAATGTGAAGTAGCTGATGGTATAGTTAGATATAGTAACAATTACGGTGTGGTAGGAAAATCAAGCGCAGAAATGCTGTGCTACACCATGGAGAGGTGCCCCAGAGGCCTCTGAAGCTTCTAGAAGGTGGAGTGACTCCTGGAGGATGCCAGCTGTTTGGCTGAATTTTAGGACTCCAGGGTAAGCTAGAGGGGAATGCAACGAGGCCAGGATGTTCTGAGACAAAGACTGTATCGGAAACCAAGGAGTTTTTCCCCAAGGGGGATTTTGCCTGGCTCCCACCCGTCCTTGCTCCCGACTGGAGTTTCACCATCTGCCCACAGGCCCTTTTCTCACTCTCACCCCCTAGCCATGGGTGGCTGCAGGAGTATTGGCTGATTCTCCTGGAAAAGCCAGAGACAAACCAGGATGCACCCAAGTTGGTAGAGCAGTGATCCCCAACATCGTTGGCACCAGGGACCAGTTTCAAGGAAGACAGTTTTTCCATGGACTGGTGTGGGGTGGGGAATGATGATGACGGTTTGGGATAAAACTGTTCCACCTCAGATCATCAGGCATTGGTTAGACTTGCATCAACCAGAGAAGCATGCAATCTAGATCCCTCCTATTCACAGTTCATAATAGGGTTCTCTCTCCTACCAGAGTCTAATGCTGGGGCTGATCAACAGGAGGTGGAGGTCAGGCGGTAATGCTCGCTCACCCTCCATCATCGAGCCTGCTGTGCGGCCTGCTTCCTAACAGGCCACAGACTGGTTCTGTTCTGTGGCCCAGGGGTTGGGGACCTCTAACACAGAGCATCAAATGGAAACTTTCTTCTCCCCAAAGCCTGAGCATTAAAGCAGGCCTCAAAGTTCATCTGTTCTACTGCCTTTCAAACATGGTTTATTTAACATTGGCTCATACTAAGGCATACAGTTCACATCTCAACCTATTACAAAGGTACATTTATGCATAAAATAGTTTCATAAAATGGTACTAAGTTAGATATAATTCTTTATACTCTATTGTATTCATTTTTATTCTGGTCAAGATCCCATTAAATGGTTTTGTGACTCATATGAATTGCAATCTACAATTAGAACAAATTTGACCTCATTCAATTTCTTCATTTCAGAGATGAAGAAAGTAAGACCCAGAAAATGACACGAATTGCTAAAAGTCACCCAGTTAACCAGCCTCATAGCTAAGACTACAGCCCTGGCCTTGGGGCTCCAAAGAAAAGGCTCTTTCCCCTATACTACATTATGAAAGGAAGAACCCATACCAGGTATTCCTGAAACTGAGGAAAGGCCATTTAAAAATAATGTGGCTCCAGTTATTGATTAAAGAGAAAAATTGGAAAAGTCAGAAACATAACCAGAGGTCTGAAGAACTAGTCATTTTCATCAGGAAGTAAAAATTCTACCTGGTAATTAGTTGAGGTTTGCTAGAATCCTAAAGCCTGAAAAAAGTCTACAATGCTGAAACCTACCTCAATAAATACACATGAAATTGAATTGTATCCACTCAATGAGCCTGAGTCTCATGTTGGAATAACAGCCTAGCCCTGTCTGGCCTACAGTCTTCTATAAAGAGAACACAACTCCCTGAAGTTAAAACCCGTAAGGCAGGGGTCCCTAACACATGGACCACAGACCACCGGTCTGTGACCTACTGAGAACCAGGCTGCACAACAGGAGGTGAGTGGTGGGTGAGCGGGTGAAGCGTCATCTGTATTTACAGCTGCTCCCCATCATTCATATTACTGCCTGAGCTCCGCCTCCTGTCAGATCCGTGTCAGCATTTAGCTTCTCACAGGAGCCCGAACCCAACTGTGAACTGTACACACGAGGATCTAGGCTGCACCCTCCTTATGCGAATCTAATGCCTGATGATCTGTCACTGTCTCCCATCACCCCAAGATGGGACCACCTAGTTGCTGGAAAACAAGCTCAGGGATCCCATTGACTCTACATTATGGTGAGTCGTATAATTATATCATTATATATTCCAATGTAATAATAACAGAAATAAAGTGCACAATAAATGTGATGCACTTGAATCATCCCCAAACATCCACCCCTCTGGTCTGTGGAAAAATTGTCTTCCACGAAACCAGCCCCTGGTGCCAAAAAGGTCGGGGACCCGCTGTCTTAAGGGGTGCTATAAAAGTCAGTAGTTCTTGTCTTTTTCAGTACCAGCCTTTTCTCTCTCTCTCTTTTTTTTCTTTTTCCTTGATGAGAGCCTCTCTTAGTTTCACCCCCAGCTTCCAAGGTATCTGTATTCATTTTCTAAGGCTGCCATAACAAACTACCGTAACCTAGGTAGGTTAAAACAACATAAATTGAGTCTGTCACAGTACTAGAGTCCACAGGTCCAAAATCAAAGTCTCAGCAGCTTTCGTTCCTTCTGGAGGCTCCCAGGGAGAACCTGTCTCATGGATCTCTCCTAGATTCTGGTGGTTGCCAGCGGTTCTTGGTGTTCCTTGGCTTATACACGCATCACTCCAATCTCTGTCTTCATTGTCATATGGTGGTGTTCTACCTGCATGTCTCTCTGTCCAAAATTTTCTCTTCTTGTAAGAATATTAAGCATTGGATTAGGGCCTCTCCTAATCTAGTATGAGCTCATTTTAAGTTGATTACATTTGCAAGCCCCTATCTCCAAATAAGGTGACATGCACAGGCACCACGCAGGTTAGGACCTGAGCTTCTCTTTTGTGTGGACACAATTCAACCCACAACATAGCTAATATGCAGAGGTCGCCCCTATCTCTGCACCTCTCAGCAGCCCCCACCCATCAGAATTGTGTGCAGCTAAGCCTGCACACGATCTTGAGCTTTGCCCAGTGTGCAGCTAAGACTCACGTACACTGAATTCCTGATAACTGTGCAAACCCTGCTAGTGCCTTCTCATATTCTTTCTTTTCCCTCTTCTTTTCTGAAAACATTACAATTTTGTTGGTGGACTGGGGAAAAGTAATCAAGGGATGGGAACAATGTGAGTCTGTTCTTCCAGATCCCTCACTATGTGAAAACAAAATACTTTTTTTCCCAAACCCTCCTTCTGCATAGGAAAGGCCCACTGTTCTAGCCAATGAGAAATGGGTAGAAATGGCGAGAGACTTCCAGGAACTGTTTGATTTTCTGATACATGTAACACACGTGCCTCCTCCTCCCTTACCTCTCCTTCCTCTTTCCTGCCTGGAACCTAAATGTGATCACTAGAAGCACAGCAGCCCTCTTGCAACCAGGAGATGATAAGCATGAAGATATGAGGCCAAAACCCCACATGTTAAAGATAATAAAGCAACAATCATATTCAAAAGAGCCAACAGTTACTGGGCATTTAATATGTACCAGGTATGATTCTCACACATTAAGAGTATTAACTTACTCCATCAGTAGTATTAGCTGAGCATGTTATTATCCCCATTGCTAGAGGATGAAACTTGTATGAACCCAGGCAGTGAGTTGCAGGGTTCATAGGTCCTGTTGGCAGCATTGAGCTGCTATATAGCTCCCTTTTATTTTAAAATAATAAACCAGCATTGCTTAAGATTTCCATTACTTGTAGCTGATTTCATTCTTGGCTGACACACTGATATTACCTCATAGGGTCATCAAAAGGATTAAATGAGGAAATATATGTCTGTGGATGAAGGAAAACAATAACAATCAGTTAATAGTGTGTAAAACACCATAAGTTCTCAATAAATAATTGACTTTAATGTTTAACCACTCTAAGAAGCAACATCATTACATCAATCATGTAGTAGGCAGAATAATGGCCTCCCAAAAACTTCCTCATCATAATCCTAGAAACCTGTTACATAGCACAAAGGGCTTGGTGAATGTAAATAAGGTTAAGGGCCTTGAGATGAGGGATTGTCTGGTTGGACCCACTCTAATCGAATGAGTCCTTAAAGCAGAGAACCTTTGCTGACTGCAGGGAGGGAGAGTCAATGGCAGAGGTTGGGGGAGCATGAGAAAGCATGAGAAAGATTCAGTGCTCTGTTGCTGTTCTGAGCTCTAGGAGGCTATATGCGAGGACGGAGGAGAAGCCCATAGCAGCAGACAGCCAGTAAGGAAATGGACATCTCAATCCTGCAGCCCCATGGAATTGAATTCTGCCAACACCTGATTGAGCAAGAAAATGGATTCTCCCCTAGAGTCCACGAAGAGGAACACAGCCCCGCCAGCACCTTGAGTTCATGAGGCTGGACTTCTGACCTCCAAAACTGTGAGATAATCAATCTGTGTTGTTGAAGCCATTGTCTGTGGTCATTTGCTACAGCAGCAATAGAAAACTGATACAAGTAATAATGGGATTTCAGACGTAGTCCAGAGAGTTAGCCTAGGGGCTTTAAAGATGAAACTGAGTAGCTGCATATGAAGGTCACCAAGAGTCCCACCCTCTCATGGAATCATGAAGATGTTCGGTGCGTTGTTTTCTCACCCTATGGTGTAACCTTCTTCTGGTGTAGTATGCAGGGTTCACCTGGTAATGCGACTCAAGGGGCACCATTCCCATAGCCTCAGGGGTGCCATTCATGCAGAATAGAATGTGAACAGTGCCCCCAACAGTTGTCCAATGCAAAGCCTGCTAGTCAGAGGGGCCATGTGGGATCAGAACGAGAATATTGGCTGGAGCTTGGAGAGCCAGGGATAAGCAGGGCAAATGCCTGCATCAGTATTGTACAGCCAGCCTCTCTGAAAAGCACCTGGTTTGCAGTCCAGTGATTCCGGTATTTGATAATGAGTGCAAAATGCCATTCTAATGTCAAAACTCCATTTAAAAGAGAACAAAAAGGAAAGCTTCGTGGGTTTCCCTCTCTCAGCTGAACCTCGACAGTCAGATAAGCCGGGGTCAATGCAGACCTTGTGTGGCCCAGTTACTCTCTCCACCAAGGCTAATGAGGAGCACACTCTTTTTCTGCAAGCCAGTCAGGTTGAAATCCAAAGGTTAAATTGGGGACAAAGTTGACTCTCAGTTGACAAGGGTCTGTATTTTGAATCAAAATTTGGTGAAATAAATATTCTAGATCTTGAGAAACACCTGTCTGTTTTTAATATTCTTCCTGGGGAAGGTGTGTTCTCCTAATTAGAGATGTAGCAATGCACTGAAAGCCCACTACCTACAGAGATCTAGATTACAGGGCTGGTTTGTCAAACACAGTTACATCTGCTGACAAGAAACCAGTTATGTAAAGATGTGAGAAATGGAAATGCTGCACCAATTTTCCAGAACAAAATCTGCCTCTAAAAAGGTGTAACTTCATGCACAATATGCTTCATCATTTGAATAACAAAATAAGATATGCAAAAAAAAAAAAAAAAAACTTCTCAAAGAGAGTCTGCATTCAGGTTGCAGTGAGTACAAGCGATACGATGAATATTTCTGGTGGTATATTTAAAATGTTTTGTGAGAAAATAATGCGTTTTAGAAATGCAGTGAGATAATGCCAGATACTTTGCTTTAGAGGCAATCAAGTTTCCAGGCAGGTTTTTCTATTTCTTATAGATTCCTGGAGGTAATGGCAAAAGCCAAGATTAAAATTCATTAGATGAAAAGTAAACTTATATTACAATTGATGACATTCTCTTCTAAATTGTTAGCCCTATTAGGGAGATATCTATTGTCTGCCAAACTCTTATCTATGCTGTCTGCTTCTCTCTAAACAGTTCTCTTGCATTTTAATCTAGGGAATGTTCCTTCCATGTTAAATTTCGTTCATGCCCCACGAGTCACACAGGGCATTCCATGAGCTATCCTGAGATGCTTCTCAACTTTTCAAAACAGGATGCTGAGGTTGCAAGGAAATTCTTCTGTTCCAAGCTTCAAGGTTACAAAAATTACTTAAAGATGACAGGAAAAGGATTTCTATGTGCCCACTTACTGAGACAATTCATTCAGCTGGAAAGAATCCCTGCGAGCTTCCCTTAGAGCCCATGGAAGAGCTATCTGCAAACCTTCTCTTTGGCTTCAAGGCAATTTAAGAACAGCAGAGGTTGTGGTGAATCTCTGTCTCTGCAAAGGAAGCAGAAATGAGAGATTCACCATTGTGCTGCTGACATGCTGTTCTCTTACAGTCAGGCCTCTTCCTGTCATACCTGGCCTTAGATTAGATCGGGAGGAGAATAGAAAGTGGCCAGACTTCATCTCATCAAGGCAGTGACCCCCTCTGCTACGGACAGAATGTCTGTGCCTCCCCCAGTTTCTATGTTGAAACCCTAGCCCCCAGTGTGATGGTATTTGGAGGTGGGACCTTTGGAAGGTGATTAAGTTTAGGTGAAGTCGTAAGCATGGGACCTCCACGATAGGATTAGTGTCTTCATAAGAAAAGGAAGATCAGAACCCACACACATACTCAGTCTCTCTCTCTCTCTCTCTCTTTTTTTTTTTTTCTCTCTCTCTCTCTCCCCCTCCCCGTCACCACATGAGGACACAGTGAGATGGTGGGCATCTGTAAGCCAGGAAGAGGACCCTCACCTGGAACCTGACCTGCCGACACCCTGATCTTAGACTTCCCAGCCTCCAGAACTAAGAGAAGGAACTGTCCATTGTGTGTCATCCAGTCTGTGGCATTTTGTGATAGCAGCCCAAGCTGACTAAGACACCCCCTCATCCACTAAATGTGGCGTGATTGTTTCTTCTTTAGGAATTACCCCATCTATGATCACTTCTTTTGAATGCTCACGCTATGACAATCTGCAAAGGGATGGAGGGTGTTTCACAGTTTGGCAAACCAAAATTCTGTGGGTCAGAATTTTTCTCTAAAACAGAGCTGACTCACACACACACACACACACAAAATGCATCATTCAGCTTGGTGAGCCCTAAACTAACCTGTTCTCCTTATGCAAAAGCCAATTTCAGGCCATCCCGAGATTAGATAGTTGATGCCAAGCTTGTCCTCTCTCCACCCAGAGCTGCAGGCCAGGAAACAGAACAGAAAGACTCATCTCACCTTCACCTTCTGGCTTCTCCCCTCTCCGCAGTGGCTGAAAGAAAACTCTGTCACCTCAGCAGGCACCAGCAGGCAGAGCAAAACTGCCCTTCTCATCAGGCAAGGCTGGGTTGGAATCCTTGCGCTACCACCAACTAGCTGTGTGACCTTGAGTGAGTTGTTGAAACTCTCTGAGACACAGTGTCCTCATTTACGAAGTGGTGGTACTAATTCCTGCCTCGCAGGCTGCTTAGGAAGATGAGTGAGATAACTGTGTAAACACACCCCACACAGCACCCAGCCAGGTTCCTTCCCCCTGCCCCTTCCTCCCAGCCTCTCTCCACAATGAATTAGCAACTCCCAGAGGTAGGTGTGTGGTCTCTGGCATCACCAAAGGTCACTCTTCCCTAAGCTCCATCTGAGTGGGTCAGAGTTAGAGGCTGTGTTTCAGGAGTTCACGGTGGCAGATCTAGAAAGCCTGAGGAGCCAGCTTCCCCTGAGAGAGTACCTAAGATTGCCTGGTGTGAGGACTACTACTCTCCAATGTTACAATATCTAGCTCTGGGGAAGTGATATGAACCCGCAGTAAACTAAAGGGAACAAAAGTTGATCAAATCAACCAACGACAACAACAAAACCCCAGAAGCTTGTTTTTTTCTATCTTCAGAAAACAGGAAGGTGAATATGGGTGAATCATTCCTGCAAATCAGAGCTTAAAGAGAATACTTTGTTTTCTCCCCACTGAGGCTGTTGAGAAGTTTGGGCCCTTGGTGTCAGCTTCAACTAGAAATGAACTTGACTTATAATCTATTCATAATCCAGCTCTAAATCTGTTCCTCTCAGAACTTCTAGCAATAAAAATAATAATAATTATAATAATAAAAACCAGGGAGGGAAGGGCAAAGCAATTCAACTTATTTCATTATCTTGGATTTTACCCTCTTGTTTGCTAGCTTGATAAGGGATGCTGCAATCTTTTATATCAATCTTTTGTGATATACTTTTTATTGCACTAGATGGTAGGGGAATTGCCCCAAAATTAATAAAGACCATATGCTGAATTTTGATTAGAAATCACTTTGGAATAATGATTGATCTGGCTTGGGAATGAGAATAGGCATCTTTTTCCCTTTTTCTTTTTTAATCATATGCCTTTCAGAGTCTCTCTGGTCTCCTTTCCTTCCCCCACCCTTGCCTTTATGTGCAAAACCAGGATAATGAAAAGGTCTTGTAAATCGCTGGTGTATATATTTGTTACCAAAAATTGCACTGTAATCTGACCTATCAGTCCATCCAATGCTGTCTGGGAACAGTAATAACAGCATTTCATAACTGTATCTGAATCTATCAGGACAACTGATATATTCTAGGACGGGATTGGTCCTTCAAGAATGTGATATGTGGCCCTGGCAGGGATCCATTCCTGAAACCTCTAGGGAAAGTGGGAAAATTATTCTGTATAAAGAACAAACTTCCCTAGTTAGCATAACCTATCTCCAAGCCATGGAAAGTCTCCTGCTTGTGGCCCAACCCTTCTAGAAGGTTGTTTTCAACATTTGACAATGTTTTTCTTCAACAACAGGAATAATTGAAACCTAGTAATAGTCAAGGTAGCCCGTCTTTGAAAATGCTCCCCTTTATTCCCTACTTCAGAGTTGCTCCAGAAGCACATAAAAATTACCTGGGAAACTTGTTAAAACTAATGATTCCTGGGCCTGTCTCCAAAGATGCACATTCACTAGGTCTGGAGTTGAACCTAGGAATCTGCATTTTGAACATGTAGACTAGGTGATTCTCATATACATGGTCTAAAGACCATCCATAAAGAGACACTGATGAGAATGTTCAAAATATCTTAATTGTGTTTAAGATCATTGTCTTTGGAATAAAATATCACTAGGTTCAAATCCCAGCTTTGCCATGTGCCAGCTGTATGATCCTGGGCAATTTACTTAGCCACCCTAAGGCTCACATTTCCTAACCTAGGGAATGAAGATAATAATACCTATATCATATGGTTGTTATGAATATTAAATGAAATACTGTATAAACAATGTTTAGCACTGGGCCTCTTAATTATAAGCATGCCACTTACAAGTATATTCCCAAGGAAAAAATGCCTCAAGAGAGCCATCAAAAAGTTGGGCACTGTCTTATTAAGCTGGTTCTCTATAACAAAAACAATGGACAGTGGAAAGAAACCAAGAGGAATATTGGCTTCAACAAGAGGTAGAGATTTCGGAAAAGTGAAAATTAACAAATTATGCACTAATAGTGAGAGAATATGAAAAGGTTATAGAGTTGAAAAGTGGCAGAGTAAGCAGGGAGGTGTCCAAATTTCACAACTATTCTCAGTTGTTCTCTGGATCATTCTATCGTGTTAGGTGGAATATAATTTAGTCATTATTTGGAGATGAAGTATAATTTAAGGAGATGTGTACAAATGCCAAGTGGACTGTGATAGCTTTCTGATGTGTCAACTTGGCTAGGCTACAGCCCCGATTTGTTCAATCAAACACTAATGTAGGTGCTGCTGTGAAGGGATTTGGCCAATGTAATTAAAGTCCCTAATCAGTTGACCTTAAGTTAGAGATTGTCCTGATGGGCCTAGATTAATCAGTTAGAAGGCTTTCAAGGCTTTCAAGGCCTTCTAACTGATTAAGGAAGGCTGAGGCTTTCCTTGGAGAAAGAAGAGATTCTTGCTTGTGGACAGTAGCTTCAGCCTGTGCCTGTGGGGTTCTAGCCTGCCCATGAGCTTCCCTTCTTGATGGCCTGCTCTACAGACTTTAAACTTGCTTAACCAGCCCAATTCATGTGTATACAATCTATCTATTTAGCTATGTTTCTATCTCCTCCTGACTCTGCTTCTCTGGGTTGGTCCTAACTGATACAACAACTCTTTACCTGGTCCGTGTGATAGAAAGTAGATTCCGAGTAGAATTAAATTACATGACATATAAATAGGCTCCCTCTGTCTCAGCCCTGCTGCAGCCAATGTCATGCCCATTATCCAACAGGAGAGATACTAAATGTGTCTCTGCAGAAGCATAGGGATGATGTTTAGAAGCATATTCTATCTTCACCTTTAAAGGGGTTAATTTTTAAAAACAGTCTTATAGAACAACAACTGGGAATTCTGTGACAAGTACTAAAGAAATAACAGTAGTGCCCTGGATTTTTAACACTGGATCTCAGTAATTCAAAGAGATTTACAGATTTTCTCCTAATATAACTCTGGACATATCTCTGTGGGTGAGCTAAGGGCAGGTATCATTAGTCTCATCTTACAGATAAAGAAACTAAAGTTAAGAGGAGGGAAGAGCCATCCTCAGGGTGAGTCAGCAAGTCACCAGGGGAACTGAACAGAGCCTAGGAAGTTAATTCAAAACTCTCAAACCTTGTTTGTCACCTCGTGTGTGAAAGTAAAGTAAATATAAAGTTTAAAAAACAAAAAAAAAAGTACTTTACTTAAGGAAGCAATGTTTAAAAAGAGAGAGTGCTCATGAACAATAGATTTTAAAAAGAAAAAAGCAAGAGGATCCAATTACCACTGAAGGAATATAGCAGCTTGAAGAAAGTTTTTCAATGTACTGTGGAATTAAAAAACAGTTACCATCTTACTACAATTATGCATCCATTTTTGTTTCTAAAATGCACGGGGAAAATGTCTGAAAGAGCATACATCAAAATTGTAAGAGTAAATTATAGGTGAATTTCATCTTGATATTGCTTCTCTGTCTTTTCTCAATTTCTCTATTTTCTGTATTTTTTAAGTGTTTAAAAAAATGTTCGGCTTTCTTGTGGTGCTTATTACTCTATTGAGATTCAAAGACAGAACCGTGGGACCTGAGAACCTCATCCTTCAACTACTTCCCTGAGCCCAGGGGTCAGCTGGCAAGCTTGAGAGATGCCAGTTGCCAGACTCCTCCCCTCCCGCCTACCTCCAACCTCTTCCAATTGAAGAGGTTTGGGAAAAGCCACAGAATCTACATTTCTGACAAGTTCCCAAAGTGATTCTTTTTTTTTCTTTTGAGATGGAGTTTTGCTCTGTTGCCCAGGTTGGAGTGCAATGGCGCAATCTCGGCTCACTGTAAACTTCGCCTCCTGGGTTCAAGCGATTCTCCTGCCTCAGCCTCCTGAGTAGCTGGGATTACAGGCATGCACCACCACACCCAGCTAATTTTGTATTTTTTGTAGAGACAGGGTTTCTCTGTGTTGGTCAGGCTGGTCTTGAGCTCCTGACCTCAGGTGGTCTGCCCACCTTGGCCTCCCAAAGTGCTGGGATTACAGGCGTGAGCCACTGTGCCCAGCCTTAAATATTTTTGATAGAGATGGGGTTTCACCATGTTGGCCAGGCTGGTCTCGAACTCCTGATCTCAAGTGATCCGCCTGTCTCAGCCTCCCAAAGTACTGGGATTATAGGCGTGAGCCACTGCACCCAGCCCCAAAGTGATTCTTTTGCTGCCAGTCCAAGGGCAGCACTTTGGGAAGCACAGTGACATGAACCACTCCTTACTGAGGAGAAAGCTCCCCAATGTGTTGGCTATTATGGTAAGTGTGGGAAAACTGAGTGTCACCCTCCTATGTCTCCAGATCACGAAAAGCATTTTTAACTCTTCTGCCCTCTTGCTGTGGCCTCAGGCCTCAGCCCCTCACTTCTGCGTCTCCACATTTGTGCCAAGCACATTTGCTACCCAAAATACAACCACAACCAGCAGCAGCAATATCACCTGGGAGCTAGTCAGACATGCAGACTCTCAGATCCCACCCCAGACTGACTGGGTGACAACCTGCACTCTAACAGGATTCAGAAGCACCAGACTGAAGGGCCTGCAGGCACCAGAAACAACCAGAGCGCAATCCCCAGTTCCACACTCCCCAGACAGCCCCTCTCAGGATGCCCTGTGGACAGATTCTCAATGGGCACCTCCAGTGCTCTTTGACCACCAATGGCAAGTCTGCAGAAGCCTATCCCTTGCTCTGGGGTTTGAGGGCCAAGTCTAGGACATCCTTCCTGTATTGGAGATGTCTGTTGTCTTTTTCTCAGGACAGCTGACTTCCTCCAGTGACTTCCCTTACCCAGGGACCCAGGGCCAAAGAACACCTTTCAAAGCACTGCCCTGTGACTGAGCAGAGGGTGGGCTTGGCCCATTCATTTCCCAAGCCCCTCCCTTTCTCCTACATCCTGAAAAAATTCAGACCGTTTAAGTCATCCTTATCATCATGTTAATAAATGTGGCAGTGTGACGGCCTAAACACAGGAAAAGACCAAGACAAAAGGAAAACAAAACCAGCAACACACACACACACACACACACACACACACACACACACCCATCAGTCTCTGCAGAGCCGGATATTTCTTTTTCTTGCCTAGCAGGATACAGCATCTTCGGCATATTTTCCCTCCTATTTTGCTCTTTTTTCTTTTCCTTTTAAATAGACACATTTCAAATGTCAGGGGGTGATAGTGGGGCCAAGTTAAATCAGATTCAGAAGACCAAATAGCTAAAGGGTTTGATCTTTGCAGCTGCTTCTTCCAGGGAGGCTTGGGGAGACCTCCCAGTGCAGGGAGAGCTCCTGATAAGCTCAAGTGGGCATTTATTGTGCTCGCTCAGGCTCCCTCTCAGGTTAACCTTTATTTGCAGACTTGAACTAAAATGGTTACTGGCTTGAAAGGAAAGCCCTCTCTCCCCTTCTTCCCACTCTCTCCCCTTCCCCTAGTCCCAGAGGGGAGGAAAAAGAAACAAGGCAGAGGTTAAGTGAGAGAGACAATAAAGAAGGAGGGAGCTCTTATCTAAAATCTGGGCGACTGACATTGAGTGGCAGGTCTGTCGCCAGTTTTTGTTTTTTACACCTTCCTCCAAAAATCCCAAGAGAGAGACTCAGCCAAGTTGGTCCCCACCTTTCCAGGCCAGCCTAATGGAAATTAGACTGCACACATCTCCCTGCCCCCCAGAGAGGCCAAGGCTAATCGGGTATCCTCTCCAAGGAGCTCAGTGTCCAGGGACATCCCATATTTTAGCCGAGTAATTCAGACTTACTTGCCTAATGCCTTACTGAAACTTGTCATCACAGCAGCCAAGTAAAAATTATATCTGCATGCCGTGTGGAGCAATAAATCCTGGGGCTGTATTCTCAGTCATTCCATATTTCAAGGCAGGGAAGCTTATTCCTACAGGCTGTTAATAACAAAAGTGACTGTATAGGAAGGAGAAAGTTTGTGTCTATCGTTGGCCCCCTTACAGATCTGTCCTGGATTCAGGAGAGTGTTTGAGGGACAGTGTTTTCATGGGATTCACAGCTGCTGTAGGACTGTGCTCCACCAGAATCCCCAAGAAAATGGGCTTGTGTGTTCCTGACTGAACACAAACAGGAGGTGCCTCTTTGTTTGCTATGAGAAGATGCATGGCCCTCCAGTTTTCAAGCAACTATGGGAATCATCCAGCCTGATGGCAAAGCGGGCTTGGGGTAGACACTGGGGGAAGCAGAGAAGAGAGAACAACCAGGCTAGAGGGTTTAAAAAAAGAGATGATGGTGGAATCTGCGGAAAAGGCTGAGACTGGGTAGAGCAGTGAGTAGGCTCAGGTGAATCAGTGCAGAAAAATGTGGAGCATGACTCAAGCCAGGCTTTCCCAGGTCCCAGATGGAAACCAAGAGGTGCTCACCCATACAGAACTCTATTCCAGTACTGTTTGCTCTCCTCTCCTCTCTCTCAGTAGTCTCTACTCTCCAATAGTAAAAAATCTCTCCTCTCCATCAGTAAACACCTACTCATTCTTCAAGATGCTCATCAAATTTTACTACCTCTTTAAAACCTTCCTCATGTCTCCCATACAAGCTGGTTGTTTCTCCTGCGTTCCCAAAGCCTTTTGTTAAACTCAGAGCACACATCATTCCCTAGGGAGGCAGTCTAGAGCCAAGGTTGAAAGAGCAGGCTCTAGAGTGGGCCTGTCTAGTTTCAAGCCCCGGCTCCCCACTTACAAGCTAAACAACCTTGGACAAGTTTTGTCACTTACTAAGTTAACTGTAAAATGGGACCAACAGTAGTACTTGCCTCATAGGGTTGCCGTGTTGATTGAGTTTCTATGTAAAAACAGCTTAGAATAGGCCAGGGGTGGTGGCTCATGCCTGTAATCCCAGCAATGGGAGGCCAAAGTGGGTGGATCATGAGGTCAGGAGTTCAAGACCAGCCTGGCCAACATAGGGAAACCCTTGTTTCTCAAAAAAAAAAAAAAAAAAAAAAAAAAAAAAAAAAAAAAATTAGCTGGTCGTGGTGGC